>NW_014569501.1:0-46745 GCF_000743755.1 Blastocystis sp. subtype 4 | reverse complement strand
CGATATGCATTCAGTGGAATGGGAGGTAGTGGTCGTCCGATGCGTCGTTATGGAAGAGGAAATGGAATGACTGGAAGCAATAATGTTCCGATTGGAAGAGGGTATTAGTATCTTTAGAAGTTGTTTGTTCCTAGAGTTTAAATCATTTATTACATATACAGTCCTATTTAACGAATTATAAGAGAAAGAGAATACCCATAATGAAAAATTCTAGATATTATCTTACTCTTAAATATATCTTCTCCACAATAATTTCCGTGTACGTTGAGCCGAGAGAAGGTTAGCATCTCCCTCGATAAGGACGAGAAAAGGGATTATCCCTTCCATTTACATGAGGTTAAAGTCTTGTTCTTCGGAACATATAACCATTTTTTAACCCTATTATCTAGTTTATAGTAATTATGTTCCAGTAAAACAAACATATACAAGTTTACTACTTCCCAAAAGATTATTCTCCCTCCGTGTTGTTGACAAACTCTCGAATAATGACCCGCTCAGATTCTTCAAATGAGAATTTGTTTTCTTTGAATAGGTCACTTTCCAAGAAAGGTATCACATTCGATACACCAACCTGATGTGCCCTCTCCTCCAAATCCTCCAACTTCACACGAATCGTTAACTTCTCCATAGTAGAAGCAGATTCCAGAATATTGAGTACCTCCAACTGTTCGCGCACCAGCTCCTTCAGTTGATATCTACATTCAATTCTCTTCATTATTCCCATACAACACCAGTCCAAAACTATCTTCAGGTCTAACAATATATGAGCGGAATGAACGTCGTAAAGCCATCTTCACAGCATGTTTCTGCGAATTTATGAAACTCTCAAGCATGGTCGAAATAGCCACATCCACATCATCATCATTCACATGGGTTCTATTCAATAACAACTTATCTCTGTCCTGACCTCAAATGCATACGAGCATGAGCTTCCGACATACGAATAATACTCTCAATATGACGAACGGCAACTGGAATGCCACCTGCATGAATACTCTCACGACGGAGTTCTGCATATCTATTCATTATGAATGACAAAAATAGGCCACATTTTGGCTATCTTATCTTGATCCACATTATCAAGAGCAGGATGAATATTCGTTTTGGCATAGAGAATGTATTTTTTAAGCAAGTCTTGTGGAATGAGACGAATCGAGGGATATTCTGGAGAATACCCATTCTCTGTTTGAACAGCTGAAGCCACAGCGGAGGGATGCGAAACACGATGATTCTCCACCACGAAATCTAGATCACATTCCTCCTTATTCTCATACGAGCTAATCGTTCATCTTCGACCGGATCTACACGATCCTGTAACACACACAGAATATCAAAACGTTGGATGATTGGATCTGTTAACTCCACATTCTCCGAAAATGTTTTCATCACATCATAGCGTCCTCCCTTTGGATTTGCTGCAGCCAACACAGCACAACGAGCTTGAAGTGTTGTCACAATACCTGCCTTGCTGATGGAGATGGATTGTTGTTCCATTGCTTCGTGAATGGACACTCGATCTCCATCGTTCATCTTATCGAACTCATCGATCATACACACGCCTCGATCAGCTAACACTAAGGCTCCTCCTTCTAACGTCCATTCCGAAGTCACTGGATCTCGGTGAACAGCAGCTGTCAGACCTACAGCTGAAGCTCCTTTGCCTGTAGTGTATCTATGATAAAGACCAACTGAGATTCTTACACAGCACGAGGAGATGTTCGTTCTGCATATTTCAAGAATTGTGACTTTGCTGTACCAGGATCTCCCATCAACAAAACGTTAATGTCTCCTCGAATCCTATGCTTCGCATTAACCTTCTCTCTGTCCGTTACATCCTTACTTCATACGTACTGACCACCAAACAGAGCCATAGCAATAGCCATCTTCACATCATCATGCTGAAAGATGAATGGAGCAATACTACACAACAAACGACGCTCGAAGTTCGAATCTGCTGCAAGCTCTTTGATCTTATCGTCATCCGTCTCGAATAATCCTACTTGCTGAATGTCTTCCTGAGATAAAACTTGGGATCCCATCACATCCTTGCGAGTGATCACATTATTGGCTTCAATCACTGTAGAGAATACAGGAAAGCCATTCCTTGTGTTCAACGACATATCAAAGTTGTTTGTATAACGTCCTGTCAAATCCACTTCATCTCCAGGTCGAGCACAATCAATCAAGTCTCCAGTGACAATCACTTCCTATCAATCACACACTCTTCACATATTTACCTTACTACGAGGAATACGACCAGCAGACACAGTACCAGGACTTTCTTGAATGGTCATCTTCTGATAGTTACGATAAACCGTATTCTGGCTATAGAATTCTAATCCTCCTTTCCGCTGACAGAACACACACATCTCTGGTTTCACCTCCTTCTCTGAAGATTGCTTTACTCCCTCTGTGATTTTGTTGCAGAAACTACAACGGAAGGCAGTATACACCATTTGAGGAAATACTCCTGTTCGACGGGTAATGACACCTTGGGTTCGAATCAATGATCCCAAGTGACTTGCTCGCAATTCACGAATCTTGTCAATTACCGGAAGATCTTGAATTCTGACGTAGATATCCTTATGGATCTGCTCATAGCTGGGGAACTCTTCTAAAACCACTTTCTTGGCTGCCTGAGCATGATATTAACAATACGAATGTACCATATTGAAACAATCCAAAATGGTGTCTGGTTCATCTGCTAACCAAATAGCAATTTGAGGTTGAGTTACTGAGAGATCCACAAAACTCACTTGAACACTTTGTCGGTTATTATTGCACATTGATCGAATGGAGTCCAAATAATATGGCTCATAACTTACATTCTGTCGAACGAAAGTACGAAGGAAATCTGCAAATCTATAGTTCATAGGATACAACAATATCTACCTCTCTATGATCTCGTTACGAACATTATCATTCTTCAAGGCTTCAGCAAGATTGGTCGATGGAGTGGATGGAAGTGGAACGCGTGTTTCTTCTTCCATTCCCAGACGACCAAGAGCGGCTGCTTCTCCAGCTTGATTTTCTTTCTCATAATCACTGTCTACAAAACTCAAACAAGATAATGATGTTTACCTTCATTATCATAATGATCGTTCCATCTTCGACGCTGGAATCCATGATCTCGTCTATCCATTTCCTCTTCGGCTTCCTTTCTTGTTTGATAGTCCATCTCTTCTTCTTCCTCTTCGTCTTCAACAAGTCCCGCACGGTCATAACGATCCAATTCTGGAATATTGCGATAATCACTAAAACCTCAGACTCTGCCGATTTTAACTACTCTTGCATATTTTCCATCAGATCTTCTCCTTCAGAATCTTCTCCATCAGAAAAAGAAGCTGAAGGGGGGATATGAACGGTACCATCTTCATCCTGTGAAAGGAAATCGTTATGTCTTCCACGCTTAGGCTATATATGAATCGTTATTTAGAACAATCAACCATTGCCACTCAAAACCTATGTTTGAATCTTTAGGCTCGGTTGTCGCAATGCCCATTATTCGGCATTCACTAATTCTCCTCTGTTTTTATTCTCTTTTTGTTTACCGTGTACAAATGGATGTTGAGGGGAAAAAGAAACATGAAGTGATCTTATGTGAAGTATGTCAGCAGAAACCCTTTAAATATACTTGTCCAGGGTGCAATAAGCGTACATGCTCATTAGATTGTGTTCGGAGACATAAAAAGGATGTAGGATTTGAGGGATGTGCTAACTCTTTAGGATCATTGTACTGGAGTTCGAAACAGGACGAAGTTCGTTTCTCTGAATGAGTTTAATGATGCTGTTTTACATGATGGTTGAATTCAACTACAGTTGTGATCTGTAGACTATTTCTTTCTCACAGATGTTGCACGCAAAGTCGATAGTTCTGCTAAGAATATTATTGACTTCCCTGCTTGGAGTACTCCCCATTTAGTGGAAGAAGCCAAGAATCCCAAGAGTCAGCGTGTTCCCTCCTATCTCTCTGCTCTTATTAAGCAAGCATCAGATCGACATGTCACACTGATCACTCTTCCTCTCGGAATGAGTCGACAAAAAGAGAATCGGACTCGCTATATATTTGGAAAGGGTTTGATTATGTGGTATACCAAGTGGTATCTCGCCAGTATCTCCCCTGTTCTTTCTTTTTCTGCACGATGTTCTGAATTGGATGACGTAGGAACAACAGTTGTAAATGAAATTGCAAAACTAAGTGTACGAAAAATGCATTATGTTTGATGTCTAGAGTCATTTGTATCCTCTTGTAGCCAAATATAAACACACTGGCATTGATGGAATGATTCTACTAATGGAAAAGTATTCTCCATATGATGAATCTGTTTCTCAGTCAGCATCGCAGAAAGAATACTACATTGTCCCTCCAAATCATTCATTTCGAGATATTCTTTCTGGAATCACTCTTTTAGAGTACGGTTCTATTCCTTTCATCAATCTTAGATTTCCTGTGTTTTATGTAATTTTCCCTTCAGATCTCTCGAAATTCTCCGTAAGGAATCTTCCTATGGTTCCTTTAGATCCCTGGAAAGCTCCCGAACGTACAAATAAAGAAGCTCAAGAGCCTTCCGAGAAGAGAGCCAAAATCGAAGAATCATCTGTTTGTTAACAAACATATTACTCCTTGGTCACCTCATCTGTCTCATCACATGTCTCTAATAGCAAGTCATTCTCTGTTAATCCATGACTATCTGCATTCTCATCAAATGGTTCTTCTTCTTCCTCTTCTTCTTGTTCTTCCTTTCCACATAATTCATCGTAATGAATTGCTTTATAATAGGACTCATACATTGGTTCACCGAGATATGTTCGCAGATTGGCTATGCATCAAGAACATCTCTTTTACCTACTATCCAACTTTCGTAGAATCCAGAATATATGCTCAATGTACTGATCATATGGAATGAATAGAGAAAACTCCAAGGCAACCAATACTTCCATTTCATTCTCAATTGTACGTTGCGGTTCAACTCCAAACAATGTATCCAGCTCATTAAGAATGATCTGAATTGCTTCACTTTCTATTCTTCACTATCTACTAATTCTCTCACTCATTGCACTTGGCACTTCACAAATCTGATTGAATTTGTAAGCTATCAGAAGACAATCAGCGCAGACAATCTTTCGATTCTCCTTGTTCACATGCTAATCATCATGTCTTCATATCACTCTTACTCCATATAATGCTAACCGTTCAAAATAACAGAATGCTAACGCTAACGTTCCTATATCAAAATCAACAGTCCGATGATTCTTTAACGAGATTGAGATGGAAGGGAATACAATAGAAGGTTGACAAAGCATTAGTGACAAATGCTTTAGTTTTCGTAGTTTTGAAAGACTAACGATGAATGTCTTCCTCTTTTACTACGTGAAATCTTTGGGAATGTCAGGATAATTGTTTTGGAAAATGCTGTTCAACTCCTTCTTTAAGTGCGTTTCCTTGATATATGGAATAACTGAAGAAGTCCAACTATCGAAAAACAAAATCGAAGTTTGAGAAGACTACATGTAAATCATTACTTCATTTCTTACTTGTTGAATATAAGCATTATCAAGATAAATATTCTCCGTATTCACAGTCGTGAATTGCTTTATAAACTCTTGATAACTCACATTTATGTCTTGTTCTGGGTCCTTGTTTCGACGCACATTTTTCATTTCTATAGATTAATCACATATACTATAACCACTTTCGTAAAGAAGAAGATCATCATCACTCTCATCGGTACCTGTAATGAATACATCCTTATCCTCTTCTTCATCAATTCCAATAAAACTTGTGATGGCTAATCAATCAATCCATGCAGCTACTAGGACCTAATGGAAAGGTTTTATTCGGTGAGAAGACATACAATCCCGATTTCAGAATTGTACCAGGCTCACACAATTTTTGTATTGATTTATACTCATAGTTCTGTTTTCCACTCACTTCGATAATATCCGTCAAGGGAGACGACTTCACACTTCCTAAATCTGCATGAGCTATATCAATCAATTCTAGAATCAATTCATACACTTGTAACCAGAAATCTGTCCTTCACCTCCCATCGGGATATGTGACAAAAAGAATTCAGACTGACGTTCTTTAAGAGCTAATAATTAAAATATATTCGATTCTAGTACATTTCAGACCTCGCTCTCTTTTCCTTCGTCTTGAATATGAATACAATTCTGTATGGGTTCCATCATGGTTTGATATATCGCCATACGGAGATGGTGTCTCCTGCTCAATAAACACAATCGAGGGACTTGTTTGATCGGCTATGACTGTATTTTCTTTCTCGACTTCCGTAGCATCGTTTGGAAAGTCAAGAACGATCCTAGACATGTACTGAAACAAATACTGGATTCAACAAACAACTGA
Organism: Blastocystis sp. subtype 4; assembly: GCF_000743755.1. NCBI lineage: Eukaryota > Bigyra > Opalinata > Blastocystidae > Blastocystis > Blastocystis sp. subtype 4. The sequence continues at coordinate 40,378 of NW_014569501.1, read as the reverse complement.
CAGCAACAAATATCGAATCAAACTTCATAACGAATATTCACAGGACTAGTACATAAGAAAGACTTCACCTCTTCCAATTGCATCACTACCTCCTTCGAAAACACCTCGTCAATAAAGATCCTCATCAGTTGTTCACGTTCATCCAATGCTTTTGCATTCAAGTGTGATCCCAGAATCTGGATCTTCTTACCAGGGAACTTCACACTCTTCAGTTCTTTGGACAATTTCCCTTCAATCGCCTTGTACAACGTTCGTAACTCACTGTAGCGCCGATACACACGCCAACTAGCCATTGCTACCTTCTCCACTCCACCCACAATTTCTAAGCAATACTCCTGATATGCATTAGCTTTTACACTGTAATTTCCGGCCATCTTCCGCTCATATCTCAAATCAACAGACAGAAGGCACACTGACAGAATATCCAGCGATTTGAAATCCACAGCTGGTCGGGTATACGCCTTCTCAATCTCTGTTTCCTTCAGATAACGTGACGTTACGAAATTGACAAAATCCTTAGAACATTGGACAATCTCCTTTGACGTCCAGGAAGGAATATTGATTATAATACCATACAAACGAGAACAGATTTCCTTATCTGAGAATAGAACCAGTCGTGATTGAGTTCCTTGTAAGATACGCATCTCTTCATCATCAACCTCCACAGAAATTGATTGTAACGAGATACACCAGAGAAGATCACAGTTAGGTTCCAGAAGGAATGCATGATACTGTGTCACAACGAAATAATGCGAATTGGCGTCTACACAACAGTGAAGGACATATTGCTCATCCTCTTCCTGTTCCACAAGGAATCGTGTAGTCACAATTGCATATAACATCTGTCCTTGAGCAGTATGATCATCATAAGCACGAATAACATTGTCACATAGGACACATCGAGGTAAGCGTAGCCGTTCATACTTCTCATCATCTCCGGCAGCCGCCTTAGCCGTATCTAACAAACGTGTTGTATCATCCATCAGACCAGAGATTGGTTTTGTTACAACTCCTGCTAATCCCATACCCACGCCTTCAAGTGCACCACGCACACCATTCTTCTTCGCTCCTCGAATTGGATCCATCACCACACCTGTCACACCAGAGGTCAGACCATGTAACAATCCACTTCGACCCATTACACGTTGTTCCTTGTAATGTTTGTTGAATGTTAATGAGGCCAAACCATTCCCCAATGTACCAGTAATCTTACTCGCCGAATTAAAGAAGCCCCGGGCTGTTTTTCGTATCAACACTTTTCCACCTTCTTCTACACGTTTCTCATGCTCGGTCTTATCAATCGAATCATCCTTCACCGATGTCTCAATGAATGCCTTCACTCCACTACTCACATCTTCTACCAGACCAACAGGATTTCCAATCAGATTCATACTTCCAAGCAACTTTAAGACCTGGCGACTTCCTTGAGACACATAATGAAGGATGATTCGCCGACCCAGCTCAGAAGTGAAGCCAAAGAAGTTCATGATTCGAATCCCTGCAAAGCGAAGTGTCGTTCGATCAATATCAGCCACTAGGCCACACAATGTATCCAACAGAGTCTGAATAGGAAGAAGCATAGGAATAGAAGGAAGGAAGATTCCCGTGGTTGTAGTAGCAGGATCGATTCGATTCGATATCACAACTGAAGTGTCTTCAATCATGAATTTCTCTGCAAACACACGTAGTGATGATTGTCCGTCTACTGGAATACGAATGGTCGGCTGGAATTCTGACATATCCAAAATCGAAGTGGTTGAAGCAGTTCCTAACAACTCGAGAGGGATATCACCAAGCAACTGAATAAGAGCCACAAGCAGACGGTTATCCATAGCAACAAAGATATCAGATAACTGAACACGTAGATACTCCAAGAATCCAATCGATGGATGTGACGGTATGACCGCATTTATCTTCAGAGTAGGTTGATCATCAGTTTTCACCCGACCCAACAGAACAGGTTCCATTGCATTCATTAGCTGGTTGTCAACCTGAAGTTTTGTTACTGTGACTTCGAACGACTGACGGTCATTTGTCATAGTAGTCACATTTAAGGCAATTCCTCGGATTCCTGCATTCATGATTTCACGAGGAATCGCATCGAGAATACTCACATCAATACCACCAAGAGACAGGGTAATTAAGGTGTCAATCTGAGTCACAGCAGCACTTCGATCCAGCCAGTGAGTCATCACACCACAGCTAGTCACTGGTGACTGAGAATCACCAATTGACCCTTCCCAATCCGAGAACCGACGGATCTTAAGTGCCTGAGAGAACAATACGGAATCTCTACGACACACTTCCAATTGTACACTTTTCTGACCCAGAGTCAGTTCGGAAGGTACCATCACCTGACCAGTCCATATAACATCTTGGTACTTACAAGCAGGCACTACATAATCATCACGAATCCATTCCTTACTTCGATAAGGAGCCATGAATGTTATCTTCAATGGTCTTGGTAAGCTCTTCAACTTCTGATTGATGTTCTCACCAGCTCCTTGAACCACTTTTCCATTCAAACCCCACAGAGTCATACCAACACACACTCCATGCTTGGCAGCCTCACTTTCATTCACAACACGATTTACCACAATGTGACCATCTCCTTGGACACAGAACTTACAGCCTAAGCGTGTTTGAGAGAATACAACCTCCAAGGGCTGTGCTGAATACTCCACTGGCTGTTTCACTGCCTTTTGACGGCCCAAACTCAGCGACCGACCATTTACACGAAGCCACACTTGTAGTTCTGACTCCAATTGATCTACTGGGATATTCTGCAACTTACGGAGCTCTACAGTGAAGAATTTCTCTCGCTCCAGATCTCCTATCTGACTCTCCATCTCATCTTCCTCGGCCACACACGATTGTTCAGAACCTGCTGATTGCAGCAAGGACTCCAGAGGCACGCTTTCCACTGATGGGGCATTGGCATAGTCACCACGACGTAATGCCCTCTGGATATGATGGTTACCAACATGAGTCATTAGTTCTTGTTGTTCAGTTCCATTCTGCCCAACCATCATACGAGACACCTGATCGCGTGCTTGCAAACTCAATCCAACAACTCTCTGCTCATACTCCAGATTGCGTTTTGTTTGATTCAACTCTTGGAGTTTCTTCACCAAATCAAACCGTGTTCTTAGCAAACGAGGTAGATATTCTTGCTGACTATTCGTTAACACATTATTATGACAATGAGCAATGAATAAATAGAGAGATCCTCCAGCACATAAGTTCTCACCCTCTCGAGAGATACTTCCCGTTGTACAATTGAAGGGAAGTTGGAGTAGTTCCATATGATTGAATTCAGCATGAGAAGCATATGCAACAGAAACATCAAACTCCATCATTATCTTCTCAAATGATACGATCACTTTAATTTGGATAGTTTCCGATCGTCTCTTCAAAATAACTTCCTTACCCAGGAACACATGGGATCCTTTAATGCTATTGGTAGTGGTTAATATCTCGCCATTGCTCACACGAACAGTGATGGAACAAGGACGGCGTTGAAGATTACGAATGGATACATTACGAAGGTAGAGCCAGTAATAATCATCATTCAAGAGGAGGTCCATATCAGTTGATTGAGCTGCATGATTCTCAAAGTCTTGAAGAGCCATAACAAAACCATTCGCCTCCTTATCAACATCACTAAATGCAAAGGTATTTGTTGAAAGTGATTCCTCCAATACTGAACTCATGAAGGCAAGATGCTTCTTTTGTTCCCAAGCAGTTGTCTGTGAGTCTGCCTCAGGTAACTTATCACGAATTATGAGAATCTATCCTTCATTCACTAATCTGGCTCCTACCTTCGTCGTGTCTTCAGCCTCAACCACGATCTCCACGACTCGATCAGGATTCTTTCGAGACACCGTAGCTACAATACCAGGCTTGCTTAGATCCACTAAAACAAATGGCTGGAATGTCACTTCTGTCTCTGCCTCTGTAATCTGATGAAGGAAGATTACTGCCTGCTTTACTCCAACTGGGTTGGGTAGAATCCACATATGTGAATCCATTGGAGACACAGTCAGAGCAGTTGACAAATCACAAGCACTTTGTAACACAGTAATTCGATCCAGGGCACTATTATTACTCACACAGTAGCTAATATCTTCTGGCTTCAACATATCGATTGTGACTGCCTGCAAATCTCCGATTTGACTTGTTGTCACACTCAGAAGATCTTCTGGTTCTCCAGGTAATACTACATCCATTCGTTCACTTCCATCACAATCGAATTCAGTAGAATATGAGTTCGATGTAGCTCGTTTGATACTCAAGAGACGATGAGATCCAGGGAGAAACTCTGTGTGACAGATACAGGATGAAGCAGGGAGTGAGAAAGACTGGTCCTGTTGCTGGATCCATAGATCCATTGAGGTTTTGTTCACAAATACGTACTGAGGAGAGATCGTGATCAATTGAGTCGCTGTAAATGGTTCCTGGAGTCGCTTTACACTTACGGAATACAGCGAATCTGTGAGTGTGAAGGGAGCAGCTGCTGGAATACACACGCAAGTGCAATTCTGCTTTCCAAGTGAAACACGTGGGCTCCATGGAGAACTACCCTTTCGCAAACGCACTACAGCCTTCTTGCTCCCCGTATTGAAGAGAAACGGTTGTAGTGGAGTTGTAACAGGATCTGGCTGAATTGATGCGAAGTTGACAGATATATCAGCACTTGGCAGACGAATGACAGGAGTTTCATTCTTACCAGCAAGACTAAGGTATAAAAAATACAATCAATTCAAACAATAGAGTCTCATTTGTACGATTGATAACCCAATAGGAACAGAATATGTTTAATAGAAGCGTCTCTGAGGATTCTATCTCTCCTTGTCTCTGATACGAGTACTGATATTGAATGCATGTATGACTGTTCTCTAGATCTGCTAATTCACATTCTCCTTTTCCCTCAGTTGCAATCTATGATCATTAACAGCATCCATATACTTACAGGAATAACCTGTCGACCCCAAACAAACTGACTATTAACTGGACGTACCAAAATACTGTAGAATTCATTCGCACACCCATCAACAGCAGTAATTTCAATATTCTTTCCAGATTCAACAGTACCAGACTGTACGATACTACTTCCTGCATCACGACGATACAGAACACGGAACTCAATAGGCATTGGAAGAAGATTCTGGAGTACCATCACAGGAACAGTGATCATTGAGAATGCAGTACTTGAATGAGAGTCTGAAGCAAGACGAGAGTGAGTTACACGAAGCAATACATAGTGAGGTTTCTCTAAAGAACCCACATTCAAACATAGACGTCGTAACTTCAATGAAGTGATATCAGGAACCGAAATACTATGATGAATACACGAATCAACTGATTTGACATCACCACTTCCAAGGAGCTCAAAACAACCCTGAAGACCCATTGTTAGAGGACAGTAGATAGCTTCTTCAAATCCAAGAGCCAAATACGACCATTCAGCATTAACAGGAGGATGACGAATGGCAAAGTTCGGAGTCTGATTATCAAATGCAGGACTCTTCAGTCCAACAGGAACTCCGAAATAATTATTCTTCACATCCTCCAGATTGACCTGCTTGCGTTGAGACTGATGGATGGTGATTTGTGAACTCTCCGGATCCTCTTTCATGAAGCGACAATACAATGGGCAGTGACAATAGTGATGGAATTCCAGTAATGGAGCCAACTGAATCACACGCAGACCTGAAGTGTTGAGAACTCTTACCAGAATGTCATAGTGAACTGAACCATCATTTGAAGACACAGTGAAAGGGGTCTCACCTTCAAGATCACAACAGAACTGAATCTGACGACATCCTTGGACACCAATGGACACAATTCGTTGGTTATACGACTCGACAGACTGAATCACAGAAATATTGGGATGTGCTGGCAACATACTTCGGATACGAGCGCCTGATGGGATCAATAAGGTTTCTTCATCATTCGAGGAGAGTTCCAGAGACGGTAATGGCTGTAGCAGGGCTTGGCGCCACCGCTGTTGTTCGACAGATACAGACGAGAAGAAGGAAAGTTCGGATGATGATTCGGCATCGACACATGTGAATAGAATCAATCCTTTTGTAGGGATCTTCATACTACCACTTCTTGAAGTGAAGCACGTCACAAGAGATTGTCTGATAGGAGTATAAGCACGAATACATGGTTCATCAGTAAAGACCTCCACATAACATATTCGCACATCAGTCTCTGAAGAACGTACATACAAAGGGCCACTACAACGCAATGCCCTTTGCTTATGCTCAATCTGCTCCCATTGAGATCGTATCTTCTCTAACTGCATTCCAAGACCACCATCATATACAATATCAAAAGTAGCTTCAAGTCCCAGACGGTTCTCTATATGCAAGTAATACCCATTCTCTGTTAACATTGAGTGACCTGACTCTGTTTCATTACGATACTTCTGCAGTTTGTTCAACAATTCCAATGCTGCTCCACAGAAGGCAGCTGAAACATTCACATTCATTACTTTCTCTGCACGAATCGTACAAGACGATTGTGGAGGAGGTGATGCTCCCTGGGATAATGCTTCTTGAACTACTGTCAATGGAATACGATGCTGAATCACTTGAAGAAGCATTTCCCACGGCTCGATCAGAGGTTCCCATGCAATATGTGGTTGATTATAGAAATCTGCTTGAAGTTGCAATTGAATGACAAACACCAGTTGGTTGCTGAAGTCACATGTTGCTTCTATAGAATTCAACTGAAGTTGAATGAAAGGGACTTCAACATTGCTAACGTCACTTATTACCACCACTTGGATACTATGCAACGATACCGTTGCTGTGATATTCATCCAATTATTTCCTTCTGGTACGATCAAGGGAAGTTTCACTACAGGGAAAACTGAAGAATCATTTGTAAGAAGAGATTGATTTGCTGCTGAAGTCGACACATTTGCTAACAGAGCATTCATCCAATTCATTAGAATCTCCACATCCTTGTATCCAATGGCCATATGCAATCCTTGAGAGTCATTCACAGTTACTGAGACTGTCTTGAATGCATCCTTCATATCCACTTGGATCGCTAGCGACCAGCTTTGAAGGATATCATTACAATCGTGAGGTGGTTGCATCTGATCCATAGTACACTGAGCCATTCGCATATCTCTTAGGACTACTGCTAATGAGACGTCAAAAGCTTCAGTGATGGAGAGAGTTGAATCGAGAGCAATATTCAACAAGACAAATGGTGAAGGACATATGAAGGAAGAAGCAAAGAAAACAGTAAGAGGATCGATTTGAAATTGGACACGAAGAAGAGATAGCACAGAACGAACAGAAGGAGATACTGAGAGTGTACCAGCAGAGTGATTCCCCTCTTCCACCTTGGTAGGAGTGGGTTCTGCCTTGGGTACAGAATTCAGGAACGAAGGAAGGAATGACAGAATATCCATGAACAAAGGAGTAGGGAATAATCGAAGGGAATGAAGACTAATCAATACATCAATCATTGGTTCAGGTCCCTCAGAAGTCTGACACATCACAGTGAGTGTGGGATTCTGATCATCACCAAACTGGAGCGGTTCTCGGAAGAAAGGAAGAACTGTCGATTCACTACGAGTATCTTTGAGTCTGATACTAGCCAGAGAAACATTGAGTGCGGCTTGCAGAGTAGTTAGACTTGCATTTAATGATAGTGCATCCAGACGGAGAATGAAAAAGGAATGTGGATTACTACCACAGCTCTCCACTAGAGACTGACCTGAAGAATCGTTTGTATACCCACCATCCTGATTGAGTAATTCAATCAACACTCCTTCCAGAACTATATCTGTATAGAAAGCATCTCCAATCCAGAATGATCGTTCGTTCATTGCACTGATTTCAGGTTCACCTGCTGATTCTGGTTGCTCAACGGAGACTTCGACCTGATCTGGACTCTCTGATACGACCTTTTCAGTAGGAATAGAAAGATCAGGACTATTAGAGACGTTCACAACAATCTCTGGTGTCACAGCTTCCTCATTCAAATTGTTAAGAAGACGCGTAAGCAAGAAACTGAGTTGGGTCTGATTCAAGGTAACCACAAGAGGTGTGATATGGATTGACGTGTAGAGCACACTGTGAAGCAAGACACATATACTAATATCAACTCTTCCCAATACGGATTGACTCACAACTGCATCACCTAGTTGATAATTGCTAAGAAGGCGCATTCCTTCTATTCTCATTGAAAGATTGGTTGTGATTTCGTTCGATTTCTTCATAAATAAGGTTCCTCTCTCCTCCTCTTCTGTGAGCTGATTCGCATTTCCAACTGTAAACATTCCCAACTCAAATTGAAGAGTCTCTTGACTCTCGGAACCAGCAGGAATGATCACTACGAGATTTTGAAGAGATACATTGGCTCGAGGTAAGACATATGATGTGACATTCGTACTAGAGACAACTCGACGAATGATATTACTTCCAACCAATCCAGCGAAGAGATTATCCACCGAATGAACAAGGAAAGCATGCAGATCTGCAGTTGATGTGAGGAGAGGAGATTCAGAGGATCCAGATGACCCAGATGATAATGTTGGCTTAGAAGGAGACTGTAAAAGACGTCCCAAAGTTCCTGTTTGTGTATATCGTATTAATTCTTGAATGAAACGGTATCGGAGTGTCAGGATAGGTGCACTCATATGCACATTGACAGTTGTATCAGCAAGATCTGAATATTGAGCACTATTGACTAGAGTCACATCAGCAGAGAGAAATGATGGTTTCTCTTCTGTGTGTTGAATGGCCAATACTGATGGATACAGTCCACATCCTTTTGTACAATCCGTAAGAGAGATATCTTGAAGAGAGAGAAGGAGGTGGATAGCAGTTCGAGTTTGATTGAAGACAGTTTGCAGGTCCCTCAAACCGAGTTCGATTAATGAAGATCCATTATCTTCTAACATCGTCACTTGAAGAGATTTCATTGTCATGTGAAGGAACATCAATCCCTCTTGTTGTTGAGCTACACGAACAGGTTCAGGTTCTTCTTTAGGTTGTGATCCCATGTCCTCCTTCTTCGCAGGTAATGACGGAATAAGTGGAATCAACCGATTCACAATCGCAGCATTCAAATTGATATTAATAGGACCCAACGAAGCAAAAACATTACTAGCAGCATCATAGAAGTCATTCAGCATTGACAACACACCCACTGACAAGAATCGAAGTTGCAAGAAATCACCTCCAACACGAGGTGATGCTTCTAATAAGAGAGGAACAGATTCTGTTTGTGCTCCATAGGATAACAACTGTTCTTGTCGAGCATAATCTTCCATTAGAAGTTCAGGTATCGTAAGAGCAATATCCATATCATAGAAATGATCACAATAATGCATTGAAAGACCATTCAAATGCATTGCTAGGATAAGTCTATCTGTTGATTCAGGATCATGAATAACAACACCCAAGTGTTGAATGGTTACATCAATCATCATCATTGGTTTGTATTGTAATAAGAGAAGGTCTTCGTATGTTAAGTGCATTACTCCATAAGAAGGTTCATATGCCTCATCATGGGAATTAGAAACAATTACTGAATTCATGGGTGAGAACGAAGATGTAGCGAGCAAAGAAGATGACTGCTGAGATTGATTCATTGGATGATTGATTTGGGTTTGTTCTTGGGTTTGCATAATCATTCTATACAGCAATTTCTGTTGTTTTGAACCTGTTGTCTTCCAACTAGTAATATCATGATCTCGTAAGAGTGGTGATCCATCAAATGCAATACAGCTAAACAGAAGCTGCTTGGGCTTCAGTAACAAGTCCATTACATTCAGATCCAATTCTCGTTGCTTCGCAAGGAAGACATCCAGAACAGGCAATCCCCAATTCAAGGCTGCATCCAATAATGATTTGGTGATATTAATTGTCAGAGGCATTACAGTCACCCCTACCTTGGTAGACACATATCGCACTTCATTTACCAAACACATTTGTAACGTGACATTAACATCGAAAGGAACGATAAGAGTATTAGATGGTACATCCGTTAACACTGCAGGAGGGACAATAGAACGATTAGCAAAGCTTCGACCATCCATGAACCCAAGAGCCACACGACACACTTTTACATCAATCGTATTGTAGAGGTCTTCATCCGTAAGATGTTCAGGATCTCGTGGTGATACCTTTGGAGACGCTGTCACTATCACCTCACCAATTTGAGCTAGCAAAAGTTGGGTTTTTGATCGATGAGCTGTACATGAATCTGGAATAATGATATTGAGAGGAGATAAGCGAATATCCAGAGTCATCCCACGGTTATTTTGCACTGCTGCTAACAATGCATTATCACCTTCTCGTAATGCAGTCACCATATTGTATGCTTTCTCTACATAGCGACTCATTATTACCAGATTCTCTGGTTGCACGAAACGGAGAATCTCTAGTACCCATGGGATATTCACAACAACATCCAATGTTTCCATACGAGCTTCAACACGCATTCCACTGGAATTATCAAGGGCAGGTACTTCGATATGAGCTTGGATAAATGGACTGTGAACGGTTGATAACAGATCTCCTGGCAACAGAGATGGATTCGCTTTTGTCTCTATTTCAGTTTCTGCTATTGGAAGAGGGGAATCTTGAGGAGTCACCACACTCTCTTCATTGTTATGACGAACAGAAATGAGATGAGTATAACGAGTCTTGGGAGTTAAAGAATCAAGGACTTTTAGATCACTCACCATTGCCCATATCTCTAAGAATTCTTTCCGTTTGAAAGCACGCACTCTAATTCCATTCACGCCTATATCAACAAACTTTTGTTCTTCTTTCTTCAGTGATATCTGAGCAGATTCCAGTTGGAAATCCACAGATACAATGATATCCAGCGGCTGACCTCCTTCCCATGGATTCACATCCTCTGCTGAGATCTCTAGCTCCTTATACAGTTCAGTTCGGAGCTCTTCATCTGATGAGTCGGATCCTTCTGAACTCTGCTGATCCATTAGATCCTTATCAATTTCTAGTTGAGCCATCTTACGAAATAGAATCGTATTTTCAATGGAAAAAATGTCTTCTAATTCTGCCTTTCTCTTGAGTGCAGTTTTATTCTTATGAATAGACGGATATCCTGGCGCTTTTAACACATGTTTATACAAATCAATATACTCATTACGCTGCTGTTTGAACTTCAAATAATCCTTCCATGCAACAGCAGCTCTCTTCTTGCTATTACTCTTCATCACACATCGAATTGCGTAGCGCCACCAAGAACGAGGGTGCTTTAGGATACTCTTCTCTGGCCGATTCACAGGCTGTTGAGCACGACGTACTTGAAGTGTGAGATTATCCAAGAGAATGGTAACATCTCGGATCTGACTCTGTAACACTGTGACAGTCACTTGAGGGAGCTTAGCAGAGGCCACAATCACAGGACTAGCAGTATTTGCATACTTCCAACAGATGGAAGCGAAAGTGGTTGCATACTGAAGATTGAGAGAAGAACAGAACTTGGGAAACTTCTTCTTAAACTTCTTAATGAACAAGGCAGTCTCTTCAGCCTCATCACGACCTCGAATATCATCCCGCTTGATCTTAATGTACGTCTCTATCAAGTTTTGATTCACCAGCACTTCTTTGTTCCATCCCAATTCTTCCATTGCTCTAGTCGCAGCTTCTTCAGGAGTTGGCTTTCGCAATTCAACTCCACGAATATCCATATTCACATTAACATCAACAGAGAGTGGATGGAGAATATAATTGAGAGGAACAGGTCGATCCTCTGCATGTAGTGGCTTGTGGAATGCCAACTCCATATCTTCAGTTAGAGACTCTACACTCGATGTGTCAACGCTAGTACGATTGTCTGAGTCCCAATATATTCCAAATCGATGGATCAACACATTTTTCAAGAACACACCATTATGTTGAACTTGCTTCGTGGAAGTTGTATCTTCATCAGAACTCTTGGAGATCTGATGATTGGGACTGACTGAGATCTGTTCCAAAGAAATACCACCACAGAAAGGATGTTTCAAGTCAGAACTGTGATCTTCATATCGAATGTGGATCTCGTCAATGCTCATCTCAAAATTCCGGATGATTTTGCTCACTAATGTCGAGATTAGACTCTTATCTTCCTTTTCATTCAATTCTTTCATTCTTTTCGTCTCTTTTTCATCAATAGCCTATAGTAAACAATCAACTATATCAGTACTTTCAAACGCTGCCGCTTTAGCTCTAAGGCACGACGATTAAATGCCTCTTCATCATAATGAACTTCAGATCTTGGACAGACAACAACAAAGATTTGATTAATCATGACCTTGGTTGGTTTTCTTCCAATCTCTTTCCAAGGAACCTAACCCATCAATTCAATAACAACAATCTTCCTACACTTAAGGTTAACTCTCCGATATATCCAGATTTTATTTCAACAGGTAAATCAAGAAAATCGAGAGCTTCTGTTTTTACTTCCTATCCATTCACAACTCAGCAATTCAACTCACAAGATTTCGCAATTTCACATCTCCTTTCCATATAGAAACTTTCAAGTCATTCTTGTCAATATCCTTTATATACTCACCAAGAAAACGTGTTATCAGCGAATTAACAACGTCCTCTAGCATGAGAGATTATTGACTCAATGTAAGAGCTTCAGAAATACTCTTTAAAGGACACACCATTGTGACAAAAGAAGGACCGATTTTGCACACACTTGAAAACCTTTGTTTTAGACCCTTGTATAAGAAGGCTTCAAACAAACAGGTACTAAAATAACCATACATCGTCATCCAACAAGGGAATATCTTTCTGTGTGACAAAATGCATTCGATAATGACAAAACAAAGGTGGAACAATATTCTTTCGATTACAGAACAAGTATTTCTGTGAATCGCATTTCTCGAGTGGTTTTGAAGAGAAGATCAATTCAAAAGAATTACGAACAACCAAACTCTCGTGAGTAACTTGAATCATGTCAACTCGAGCATAAGAGAAGAAACTAGCAATCCAAGAACGAGTAAAAGGAACAGAGGATACAAAATACACTTGAAGCAAATTGTCTTGAACTTTGCAATGCTTAAAAACGTGAGTAAAATTGGACTGCAAAGAATTCTCACGAATCGTATTATCATACTCAAAATGCGTCATTTGTAAGAGATTATCGCAGTTGATCCTGTCAATCAGAGCATCCAGCGCCTCATGACTATCAAATGACTTCTGAACAGAAAATGAGATGCGAAGAGTACGAAGATCCTTCATCTCTTGTAGAGAAGGGCTGCAATGACTGTCATCCACCTCTCCCCACACAGCCACTCCGTTCCGCTCTTCACACCGTCGAGAACGATACCCGAGCTGATCAACTACCAAGCAATGACTCTTGACGATCTGATTCACTTCTGTTCGTGGCCATAATCCAGACTTCTGACAGAAAGCATCATTAATGGCCTCGTACAGAATTGCCATTCGAGTAAGAGAGAAATAGTGATGGAAGATGTAAGGATTCTTCTCCTTCAACAGCAATGTAAGTTCAGGAAGTTTTTGACGAAGAATTAAACCCACTTGAGAAGTCGAAATTCCCGCGGAATTCTCAAATTGAAAGAGAAACGAAATACCTGTGAGAAGCTGTGTCTATCCATGAAAGAGAATAATAAAAACGAACAGAATTGGATAGATCTTCGTAATGAATGAATCGGATCATCACAGATGGGAAATACTCCTTCAAAGCTTCAATTAGCAATAGAACAGTTTGTGATCGAGATATTGAAGTGTTGTCATTGTATTTGCGACGAAGGACAGATGCATGCACATTCTTCAGGAATAACTCAATCCATATTTCAGAGGATCCAAGAGGAGGCTGTGAAGAAACTACATAACAAAATCATCATATTCTTACAACATCCATCAGAATTTGGTAATCCCCAAATTCCCGTGATTCCACTTCCGAGACTACACATTCGGGTTTTATATCCCTTCATTGCATTATCACAAGCAGTATATTCCAATGCACCAACTCGAATTCGCTTGTCATCACTACTACAGAAAGTTGTATTGACACATGACAATCCAATTACCACACCTCCTTCACACGACTTACAAGCAATGTTTCCTGTCTCTCTGCTGCCTCGTGTTTCTCCTTCACATATTCTACACTCTGTAGTTCCCCCATTGGAGTAAAACTGACCATAACACTTCACACGATATCGAGGGTTCCCTCGCAGAAAGGCTGTACCTGGTGGACATCGAGTACAACTCACCTGACCACCAGTAATCTCAGGATAACTGCCTTGAGGACACACCTCACATCCTCCATCGACTTGAATCCAGTTTCCTTCCGAATTACATTGAAGAGTGATGTTTCCATATGCAGGAGAAGTACAAGCAATGTCAATAGTCTTTCCAATAGCAATCTGAGGAATCGATGTACCATTCCATGACCTTGCTTTGCAATGACTAGGAGGAATCGGTTTTGCTTCTACTCTAGGCTTACTAGGAACCACTCGTCGAATCTCTGCATGAAGCAATTCCTGATTCACTTGGAGAGTCGTTTCCTCTGTTGACTTGCAAGTCCCTTCAACAGTCCCCCAATGACCAAAGGCATCACAGAACCGAGTGAGTCGACGGCCATTGACACATCGTACCATCACATGTGTTACGGTTGGACTTCGCTTCCACGTCACTCCCTCAACTTTATCCCACTCCTCAGGACAGTGGCTATCATGAAGAGAAGTCTTTCCATTATCTGAAACCTTTACTTCTTTCGGTTTCACAAGTTTCTCTAAACGAGCAAGGAGAGGCTGAGGAAGGTCTTCAACTTCGTTCACAGGGTCTGTCGCATATCGTGCGGCTTCTGGCAACTGACAGTACATAGCAAGATGCTGGAGACGTAATTCCAAGGGACCTTCTCTATAGACTCGTAATGGCTCAATAGTAACACGTAAGCCCGATACAAGCATGAAGTCCGACTGTGTTAAGTTCACTGTCGTCCAAACTCCTACAGGGCGTGGAATGACGATGGTATTATGAAGAATAAGTTGAGATCTGCCATTTAGAATCCGAATCACCAGTGGCTGAGGAGGCAACACCATCAATCGAATCTGAATCACATTCAAGCAACTCAGCATATTGGATGGAAGATCCATTTGCAGCCAAACAGAAGGTTGCAGATTTGGAATGAGAGCGTAAGTATTCAATGAAGAATCTTCTACCATCTGAGGAGAGAAAAAAGCATTATGAGACGAAAGAAGGAGTTTCGGAGCATACGAAGTGGCAGTAGGTAGAAACAACAATGCAAAACGCATTGAACGAATGATATGAGAAGGAGAAATTGAGGCGAAGGAAGTGACAGTCAGATTTAGAAAGTGAGAAGAATGACTAACTCGAGAGAAGAATTGACATTGTCCCTCACAACGCATTGATAGATGTTCAATCGATTCTTCATCTATCTGAATCGCAGAAATCATAATTAATTCTGGAATACCCGTTTTTACAGATAATAGGAGAAACGACTGACCAATCCAATGATTGAGATTGATGGATGTTAGTCGAATTGTAAGTGAGAATGAATAGGGATTATCATACATAGTAGACTCATTTAGTGTATCTGTAGTTACCAGGTCATAAGGAAGAATGGAAGAATAGGTTGAGAATAGTGTATCTGAAGATACATGGAAATGATACCAGAATCCATCTAATTGGATTTGAATGAATTGATCAATACTTTGGAAATGAATGAGGTGTTGACGATGAACACATAGTACAGCTGAATCTATTTCAACTCCTTCAGGAATCACCCACATATCATCACCATCAGAGACTCGAAGACCAGCAAGTTGACAATCTTCATTACAGCGAATCTCCATCTTCACTCGATCTCCTTCACAAGTACGAACTCGAATATGCCGAAGTAGAACACTTGAGTCAGCTTCATGGTCCGTCGGAGATATCACATAGGCATCGCCTTGCTTCGCTATACCAAACAGAACTTCATTCTCCCAATCCAACACAAGTCCTTTTCCAATCCACAACACAGGTTCCGCCAATGAGAGTGGCTCTTTCTCTCCAAATTGAATCCAGGTCCAACACTCATCAAATACATCAAAGAACAATCCAGGAGTGAGATCTTCTCGACCTGACCACAGTTGTAACGGCCAATAGGCACCATAGAACCATTCACCATAACTCTCTTCGGCAAGAACTTCACTGAAGATGAATCGAATCTGAGAGGTAACCATTCGATTGGGAAATTGGATTATACAGTCTCGATTCAATCCAATGCTTCCAGTGGCTAATGCCCGATGTTCTATTGTACGCCATTCTCCTTTAATTGCAATCTCAACAGTCACAGGAGGAAGTTCACGACATTTAGGAAGAAGAATTGAATTGATAGTCAATAGTTCTCCATGTCGAGAAGATAGAAAGAGAGTCTGATCATGCTCTGTGATTGTTATATACTCCTTCACTATCTGAAGGTCTATATATAATCAGTAATTGAAGTACAAACGATGATGAACCAATGTGTGAACAAGCAGGTTCTGAGTTTGCTTGAAGGTAATCATAAGAACTCCAGTAGAAAATGAGTGAATAGGAGATAACAGATGAAGAGTAGAGAGTGTGTCAACAAGCGATGACTGGTTCCTTGTGAAAAGAACATGGTCATTAAAAACAATTGACAGCACTTGTGCATTCTTGACAATAACATCCAGAATTCCGTCATTCCAACTGGAAGGTTCAAGGATGTATTCTCGTATACTAGTTGAATCTGAATGAAGTTCTTTGAAAATTGGCGAAGCGAAGCTGGATATCTTGATCTCTAACGCATCATCAGTGGCCGTGAATGAAACTATCTCCAACAGAATATCCTCCACATAGATTGAAAGAGTTCCTTCACAATGATCAAGATTCTGAAGATGGAGGGTCCTTGAATCAGTGCAATAGGTGCGTGAGAAATGAGTTGGACCTCGAATATACTCTACAAAGAATGAATGATTAATCAGGAAGCGAGCATGGGGCCAAAACGATCCATTCAAATCCCAAACCAAATGATACAGAGAACGAGGTTCCACACATGCTACAATCAATTCATATTCTCACTCCTACGATTATAGTGGATGGTTAGAGAGAATGTAGTCACCTTAGGGATACATGAGAGAGACTCTAAGACGACATTTGGTCGATAGGATCCAATCACAGTGAAGGAATCAGAAACAATCTGACCACGTCGATTGCTAAGGACTCCAGTCATAGGATTGATATCATAAGAAATTGGATTTGTTCTCTGGGAACTTGAAGGATGTGACTGGATATGATATGAATAAATAAACGAGCAGGGCAATTGAATATGAATGATCTCCTAGGAGTGAACATGACCTATCATATTTACGTGTTTCACAAACTCAAATGTACCAAAATTGATTTTAACAGGATTATAAGAAATGAAATCTAATGGGAGAGGAGAATGACACAAATCAAGGGAATTTGTAATAATTAGTAATGTATCAAACGATTCCTTCGTAACACTTCCCAATCGTAAAAACCGTTCTTCTCTCTCTTCTTGATAATCAATAAATGACCACCCAACTCTATTTCTTGTTTTTCCAACAATGTAGTAATAATTGTGTTTCGTATATGGATGAGAAGGAGATAATAGAATCCCATTAATCCATTCCTGACGACCATTGAACGAAATCTTTAATTCGCAACGATGCTCAAGATCTCGTACACTGGTGGAAATATGGAGATTAGCAGTTCGTTGAACGACATCCAGTACAGGAATAATGGTCAACTTTGTTCGATTTCGGTTCAATATAAGAACATCACCAGAAACAAGTTCTGGAGAGATTGAGAGAGATTCCCGTTCAGAGAAACAAACTTCTGTAGAACCCAATTGAATACAAGTAGCTAAAACGGAATGAAGGATAAGAAGTTGAGTGGAAAATCGCTCACTGCTTTTAAAATAAAAGGAGGGAGCGTCTGAAAATAAGATTGACTGTTCCACTGCACATCACCGTTTTCAACGAATCCTACATGGAATATGATACCTTCTAATGGTAGAATCCAAGGATATAGAAAACAAGTAAACAGACTCGATAAACAAAGTAATAAAACCTCCTTTCTCAGGAAGAATTCTAAAAATGACAGAAAGGTCCTATCTACTACGGTGAAGTGAGCGACAATACAAGATGTGCAATAGGTACACAATACTCAAAAGAATATGACTGATTCGACGACAACGATGGGAGATTTTCTTGATAGGCAATTTCCGATCGTCCACTTTTCGATACAATTTGAATAGTCCATCGAACCTGATGATTTGGAATTGGTTGAGTATAGTTCACAATAGCATGTATCATATAGTGCCCGCTGTCACATCGTAGGGAATGAGCTACGATTTGTTACTGACACTATTACCATACCAGTAGAAAATAATGTTGATAGAGTTACAGTAAGTAGAATAAGGGATATATGGAATCTCATCCCTTATTACTAGACTGAAAGTGAAAATGGTGTGATTCCAGAAATAACCCCAAATCCGTTTCCAGAAAACAAAAAGGATTTGGTAGCAACAATCATTCTTGATGAATCGAGCGTCCCAGACTTGGTATCGTCTTCAACGACCTATCGGTCAAATTTGGAGAGGATATAAAGTCAAGGCAATTGACGTGAATAAGAATGCAGAATTATCTCTTGCCAAGGTAATTCCTGAAGTAGTTAGGTATTGGAATACAGAAAAGAACGGGTCTTTGAATCCTGACTCCATTCCCTACAATTATCGTGGAGAACTGTGGTGGAAGTGTCCAAATGGAGAAGATCATATTTGGAGTACAAAGAATGCAAGTGCTGTTGATGTCTCCAATCATGTCATGCGCTGTAGATTTTAATGTTATTTGATGACTTAGCTTGTCCATTTTGCACCAATAGAAGGTTATCTAAAACAAACAGTCTGTTGGCTCGGTATCCAGATTTGGCACTGTGGTTTGATCCCGTATTGAACAAGGAACGGACAGCGAATAAGGTTATCTATTCAGATTCCAGTGTATTTTTCTGGCGCTGTCCAAGCAATCACACATTCAAAGCAACCATTCGGACTCTGGTAAAACGGAAAGAGGATAATGTTACGTTATGTCCGGTGTGCAAACGGGAAGAACGCCAGACGATGCTTCTTGCAGAAGAGTATCCAGAGCTCTTCGAAGAGTCCTATAATTGGCTAAATTGTCCTACCCTTCGAAAGCCTTCTCAGCCTACTGAATTACCACCAGATATACCAGAAGATGTGTTGACTCCAATTCCATTCGAACAACTCTATTTAGATCCGGAAAAAGTGACGTTGTCTAAAAATATCTCAAAGTCAGTGTCCCAAGTACAAGAAACGCCTTCAACAATGGATCCAGTGAATGAAAGTCTCAATCGTGTACTCCAGAATCACTACATTGAGTACCGAAAGTGGAAGGAAACATTACGCTCAGACGATAAACGGATTGTCTGGTGGGTGTGCTCGTTCAATGTTAATCATATTTGGCGTGAAAGTGTTCAAACTCGAATACGAAATAGTACAGGTTCATTTTAATGAATAAGGAGTAGGTTGTCCTTTCTGTAATCAACTTGATAAAGAGACATCAAGACGAACAAAGTTTGTTGAGAATCATGAAGGAACGATGGTTCCTCTCCAAGCCAAGGTTGGAAGAAAGAAGAATCAGAAGGATGATGCAGATGTAACCTATATGTTGTTTTAGTGAATATTTCTTTGAAACCCGTTTTGCGTCGCAACTTTGCGCCACTTTTGAATCCAACGAATAGTCCAAGTAATCGACCATGGATAGGATCGTTGGTGATGATATTGCGAGTGGAATCAGACAGGTTGTCCGTCAACTCTTAAATCTTGCTTCAGATCCCGATAGTCAGCCGTTGATGGCTAGACAGCCTGGTAAGGTTTATTCGATTTGAATGACTGAGTAGAATTTATTTCGGGTCTCGTTACTTATATGTCCGATGCTGATGAGGAAGTGCGTCTTATGGCAGCTCGGGCAATTGAATTTCTGTCTACACATCCGAGTAATAAAGAAATTGTCGCAGAACATCCCGGTCTTGTTGAGAAGATGGTCCTCTTGTCTTTTGTGAATTACCTTGTAGAAAGAGTTTGCTGAATCCGAAAATGATCATGCCCGGGCAATCTCTCGGAGAACACTTAATAATATCAAGAATTATCTCAAGGAAGCTGATGTGGAATTTCTCAAACTTCATCCCTGTGAGGATGCAGGGGAAGTGAAACAGACTACAATGATTGTTAAAACATATACATTTTCTGTAATGGAGTGGAAAGAGAATGAAGTGTAGATAGATCGTTTGGAAGATGCCCAGATCAACGAAGCTCTTCAAACTTCGATTATCCAGATTGCTGGAGTAACATCCATCACGATGGAGAAGGTATGTCCATTTATTCTTGGTAAGGAGTAGCCTAAGAAGAAGATGATCGTTACAGTGCGTCAGGAAGAGAACGAGAAGAAGGAGAGCGAGATTCGCACTGCTATTGAGTGGAGTCTGATCTGATTAATAACACATAGACGGGTTCTTGCTGCTCATTCGATGGATGTTTCAGGTATTGATGACGTAGGATTTGATTCAGAGTGTAAGGAATAGGATTCAGGTTTTGTGGATGACATTTTCGAAAATGAAGAGAAAGGAGGTAAGACTGAGAGGGTTGTATTAGGGATAGACAATGCGATCACAATGTATGGATTTAGCTCAATTGAGAGTCGTTTGGAGAAGAAGAAACAGGAAAGAGAAGCAAAACAGAAGAAGGAAAAGAAGGTGGGGCAGATGATAATGGTTGATGGTGTAG
The DNA here is from genome assembly GCF_000743755.1 of Blastocystis sp. subtype 4. Lineage (NCBI taxonomy): Eukaryota > Bigyra > Opalinata > Blastocystidae > Blastocystis > Blastocystis sp. subtype 4. Next base: position 19,561 of record NW_014569501.1, on the reverse strand, counting down.
ATGAGCTGGTTATTTGGTAAAGTGAGTAGTGCTATGAGTAGTTGGTGGTAATTGCTTTCTCTGTTTGTTTCCAGAAATAGTGGGTATTTTCTTTTGTTTGAACACTTTTTGGAAATGAAGGGCCTGAGCCCTGCTTTGACAACTATTCTTTTAGGTGTATGTTGTAGGCAGTTGAATTGTGCTAACAAGTGAAGATATAACCGTTATTGGTGTTACTTGTGATGGCGGCTCGGTTAATGTCGTCCAATATGTAGAAATGAGTCCGATCCATTGTGAAGGAACAAGAGATGAGGAGTTGGAGATATTTCCAGAATTACCACAGGGTCTTATCTTTATAAATAACACAATCCGTGGAAAACCTCGAGTGGGTACAGAGTTTAGGATCTACACCATTACTTCGAAGTTAGGAGATAGTGATCCGTATTTCCTTCAGCTAGGAGGTATTTGATTGGATATGTTGTGATTTTTAGTGCTTTGGTATCCATTGAAGGTGTGGATTGACCAATCTTACGCCATTGTTACGAAGGGAGTTTTTACCAAGATTTTGGTTCATTCAGATGTTTCCTTCGACTCTATTACGATTTCCCCTACGCTCCCATCAGGGTTGGTAGTCGATATTGTAACAAGAACAATTATGGGTATGTACAATGGTACATACACAGGACGGAGCTGCTATACTGTTACTGTGCATAATTCCTTAGGATCATGTGCTGACACGATTTGTCTTTTCTACACAGGTACGAGTAGTAACCTCCTGTTACCTAGATTCTGCAATCAATGGTTTGCGTTATCAAATTCAAGATGCAGAAAACTTCACTACTATATTCAAAACTGGAATTACTTCGGTCGAAACTCTCTCAAGCAAAGGAATGATGTCTCCTCTCTACATGGACATGAACTCTTTGAATACTCCTATTTTAATCACGCTCCGAAGTTATCTTTACATGAATGAGAAGGGTTTCTATGCCTTTCGCCTTCACTCCAACAATCCACATACTGAAGTCTATCTTATTGGATGTATTGATTGATAGGAAGATTCGTTTATTATGACTGTTGATGGAGTGACTGTCTATGATTCTTCTCATGGTCCTCTCTCCTCAATTCGAGAGAATTCTCATTCTTTAAATGTTGTGGTTCCTGGTTATCGAGTCTTATTGATTCAATTTAGACCTACGAATCCGTATTATCGAACAGTGTTCATTGAATGGATGCGACCTTCAAGATCTCACTTTGAATTTATCGAACCAAAACTGTTTATCACAATACATCGATTCCATGTGGAATATCCCTCTTCTGCTGTCGTAATGAATGCTGGAGAGGCTTTGACTCTATCTCCAATCCTTGATCATACTCTCTTACAAGGAGCGATAGTGTCATATCAGTTACTTGGCGTTCCTCCCTTCAATGTGGTTGTAGATCCTCACACTGGTTATCTAAAAGCCAGTCCAGTCATAGAAGGAATTATGTCAAATCTGACAGTTCAATTTGTGGCTGAGTTTCGATCCTATTCTATCACAACAGATTTGCATTTTCAGTTCATTATTCTTCCTGGTAAGTTGTTGTTGGATCATGTCATCTAGATCGGAGGTTTCCTACAGAGTTGCAGTACTTTATGGGCGATATTATAGTCACAGAGATAACGATGCAGGCCTTTGAAGATGTGGTCTTGCAGCCCAATAATATTACGTCTGCCATGCATCTGTTTACAATCGATCCACCTTTGCCTCCAGGTTTGTTCCTGGACCCATATCTTGGGATCATTCAAGGAGATGCTCAGCAGAGACTGGAAAAGACCGTGTTTACAGTGTCAGAACATGGATGTGGTCGCTCGGTAGAATGTGTGTTGACGATGGCATTCTCGTTAAACGAGCATATGGACCTTTTCCATGGTCATATTGAGGGACCGAATCAGACTGTTCACATGCGAAGTACAAATATGTCTCCAGAACCTCCCCCTTGGCAGCCTCTCCAAGTGAACAGTCAAGGAAACTTTAAGTTTAGCGTCTTGTACACATCCTTTCAGATCATGTTCAGTACTCAATCGTAATCGATCTTCTTTTGATCCTTTGTAGATTATTAACTTTGACTCGAGGAGATGGAGTCTTGTATGCTACACGAAATAACTTCTTTCTTGGAAAAGAACTGATTCCTGACAATGACACCGTAATTGTGATGGAGTTTCAATGCTGTATGGTTGCTGGGGAACAATCACGAATAGCATACAATATCCCTCCTTGTCTAACACTCTCGAATTCGACACTGACTACGACTGTTGGAGCCTCGTTCATTCCTATCTTCATTAATGTTCATGGTGAACATATGAACCTTTCCATCTCACCAGAGCTTCCTCTCGGTCTCTCGATTGTACCTGTTCCTCCATATCTGTTTGATGTTTATGGACATGGATACTTGGTCACAGGTGAGTGTGATATTGCTGGGCATTGGACAATCCAGTTCTGTGTGTTTCATAGTTCGAATTCAGTGTGTGCTCCTTTGGAAATCAATGCTACACCAGTTAATTTGAATCCTTTGGTACCTCATGCTGTAATGAAGTTGGAGATCACTGACAGCATTCAGGATCTATCCGAATATCATTATGATATGTACTTAGAAGATCAATTGGTCTTCAATCGCAGTCGTATGCTTAGTTCACGAAGTATTTTCTTCATCCATAATGAGTTAACTGGGTACTATCGTTTGAATGTATGTCGTAGGAAAGAGTAAAGATAAATATTTGCCATCATTTCTAGAGTACCACCCAACCAAGAAGTAATTCAAATCCAAATTCTTGTGGATAGTGGAACTCCTGTTTTTTCCACGTATTTTATTGGTCGATCAGTTACAGAATTGTATCCATGTCGTTGGTACACATTTACTATGATCAGAGTGGTTTCATCCACAAGTACATGGAAGTATTTTCGTAGTTCCAATAATATGCCCTTTAATTGGCGTGACTTTGATTATGATGATTCTGTGTGGGCCACAGGGAGTTCACAGTATCCAATTCAAGCATCAGAGAGTTTGTATTTGCGCCAGCACATTCGAGTAAGAATGCTGAAGAAACTGACATGTAGATTCAGAAGATTGTTGACTATAGTGTGATGCTTCTGAATATTCTGATTCGTGAAGGTGTCTCTGTATACATTAACAATATTGAAGTGATTCGATATCACTTAGACTTCCATCTACAAGACTGTAAGGACAATGGCACTTCAGGATATGATTATGGGAACGCTACTTCTTCTTTGATGTATCCACGTTTTGTGAGTGCTACTGTATCTCACCAATACCTTCAGTTAGGAGACATTATTATTGCTGTTGAGGTTCATCAGTACGCATTATCACATTCTCATATCTACTTTGCCTTATCAGCTTCTCTTCTTGCATCATCTGATTATTTCTATTCTTCTCCATTCCCTACAGTCACTGCTTCAACAGATGTACGTAAAGAAACGAGAGATTACAATTAGAATATCAATGCCTATCGAATCTTCACAAGTGATGATGCAGAGTGGGATGCTGGGAATGGGGGTTCTATTCTCTACGAGCATACGGGGTATAATCATCAATATGTTAATACTATTCTTGTTTCTCGTTCTCAGTCATGTGTTCCTTCTCACATCGAGTTGTATGGTGTTCTCATGTACTTCAACAGATGGGGGTTGCTTCGAACACATGACTTTTTACTTCTGAATGCGACTGATATCCAATGGGACACCCGTCCTCGCATTCAACTTCAGTTGCTTCCTCCAAAGACGAGTTATCATGCATTCCGTCTTGTTGTCGAAGGTAGGAACGAGGTTGGGAGGTGATGTCTAGGTGGAGAGTGTGTCAAGTTAGGTAACGTGATACTCTATAGCAACAATCAAGAGAATTGTGTATATAATGATACCATGATTGCTATTGGTGATGCGCTACGACTCCCCTGCTTAGAGGGTGTAGGTGTTCGAATCATGAAGTGTATGGAGACACCAGATGGAGTGGCCTTTGCTAATGAGCAGCAGTATTGCAAGGATAATAAGTCTATTGGTCATGCACTGGTCCGAATGGCAGTGATAGTAAATGGAATCAAGTGTGATTCTTTGTATTCCACTGTAGATTTGGTGAAAAGCAGTCTAGCGTCCAGTCTTCATTTGAATCCAGAGTTGTTAAGTGATTACTATATCTATTATCGAATTGATACCGAACCCTTCTGTTATACTGAGATATATCTTGAGTCGACACTCTGGTACAACTCAGCAAAGCGAGTGTATCGAAAGGTGACCGTAAAGAGGAAAGAGTTGGCTGAAGAGATCGCTATGACGCTGAAGAAGGATGTATATGTGGAAGTATCGAAATCTGTTTATTTTGTTGGTAATTTGCGTAAACTTTTGGTATTGGTACTAGTGTTACCTGTTACTGTGATTGTGATACTGGCACTAACTGTGTTTGGCATTCTCGCTAGAAAAAGAAAAGAGGAGAGAATGAATGCTCTCCTAATGAGTTAACTTATCTCTATTTTATATTGTTTATCAATTTCAAATAACCGTTTGATTCACAGCAATGTAAATCGTATATTCAATCTCAACAACCAAAGACATAATAGGGCCCTGTACATCAAAATGATCCCTAATCGATGAATTAGGGTCTTGATCACCATTTCATATCCCAATCAACGAAGATGAATCATTGGAGCTTTTAATTCCATTCAACTCAGAGTATGCTTGCGACAAGTGCAGAGGTGATCACGGACTCTATGTCCGAACGTGAATTACAACGCATGGCAAGAACTGAAATGGCTGTTGCACTCGACGTCTATCTAAAGCGGAAAAGAATTGTTTCGCTTGCATTGGAACAGAATTCCAACAGCATTCACTCCTCCGACTCTTTATCCACCGTCAAAGAGTCCCAGTCGAATGTACAAAGCAGTAAATCCAACTCTGTAGATGGAGCTGTACTGAAAGAACCCCTGCGTACCTATGACGAAGCCTTCTCAACAGTCATCATCCCCCCACCTTATTATGTGTAGAGTGTAAACGTATCAGCAGAAAATGAAGAGACACCACCATCCGTTAAGATCCAACAATTATTATCAGGTGAAGCATGGAGGAAAGTTAGCAAGGATGTTGAATATCGGCCTTTCTTTGGAGATATCAATAGTTTTAATGATCCTGAATACGGAATTGAACTACTTCCAGGGAGACAGAAACCCAAGGTAGTGATCTCCGTAACCATGTTCAATGAATCCTTTAAGGAACTCAATGATACACTTCGAGGAATTGCTGATAATATCGAGAATCTCCCTGAGTTCTCGTATGGACTGACGATTGATGACATTGTTGTATTTGTGATTATTGATGGTCGTGACAAGATGAATAACACCATCTTTCAAGTAAGAGAATAAATCTGTTGTGAACTCTAGTACCGAGAAGATAATAAGCATTTCCTAACAGAAGAAGATGCTAGAGTGATGGATGTGGCCGTTGAAGACAATCGACGTAGAATCAAAGCATGGAAGCAACACTTGCCTGAAATGAAACAACATTACAATGAACGTGATATCATTGCCTTGACGAAAAGAGTTCCGATGCTCCAGCTTCACCTTTTCAAATGTAACCGTCTGATCAGCAAAGGATCAATTGCTAATGAAAGCTACTATACTCCATTTGACATTATCTTTGCTGTTAAGGAGCACAACATGGGAAAGTTATCTTCTCACTTGTGGATTATGAGAGGGTTTTCCAGACAACTGAATCCTGAGTTTATCACTCTGCTGGATGTTGGTACAAGAGTAGGTGCAGACTTGAACGTTGACAAATAGCCAATGCCAACTGCTCTCATTCAATTATATAATGAGATGGAAGAGAATCCTCAGATTGGAGGTTGTTGTGGAGAGATTCTTGTTGATAATAGCACTTTCTTCTCACAAATAGGCATTAAATGCTTCTAAGGCATCCCCTGTCCAATCTGCTCAGTACTTCGAATACAAAGTGTCTCACTTCCTGGAGAAGGCAATGGAGTCAACCTTTGGTTACGTATCGGTCCTTCCAGGAGCCTTCTCGGCCTATCGATTTGAAGCCCTACAAGGAACTCCTCTTGATAAGTATTTCCTTCTCGAGAGCGATGAGAATCGACTTGTGGTTGAGCCATTTTCGGCCAATATGTATCTTGCAGAAGATCGTATTATGGGATTTGAAATGCTAGTCAAGAAAGACTGTGATTACACTCTTCATTTCGGTATGTGATAAATGAGTACTAGGACATAGTCAATACTGCAGTTGCTACAACTGATATTCCTTCGAATCTAAATATTCTGATTCGTCAGCGTCGACGATGGCTGAATGGATCGTTCTTTGCTGGTCTCTATGCTATGAAAGAGTGGAGTCGTCTGTATACAGAGTCAGGTCACAGTCTATGGAGAAAGATCATTCTCACATTCCAGCTGGTATATATGTCTGTAAACCTATGTAAAATCGATATTCCTTGTTGATCCGTAGTCATGACTCTCACACAAGTTGCTAACATGTATCTAACCTTTGCAATTGTATTGAACTCTGAGTTTGGCAGTGGCTCAGTAACTTCCTATTGTTTGAATGCAATCTATCTAACAGTAACTGGTATCCAAGTAGAAACTGTCGTTATCTGTGACCATAGTTCATTTATGCTCTCGGCAATGATCCAAGAGATAATCAAGAGATCTATCGATTATCGTATATTGTCTATGGATCTCTCTTGATGTTTACAATGTTTTGTACTCCATAATTGAGATTATCAATGAATAGTAACCTTCTATTCTATGACTGCTATTGATGCTTTCGTTCTCTTTGCTGCTTGTGCATCAACCTTTGTCACTATTGTGTGTTCTATTGTTCATGGTCAGTTATTCTCCATTCTGCCAACAATGATCCAGTATCTGTATCCTCTTTTGTTATTTTGTCACTTCAAGATTCATGCTACCGACATTTATGAACATCTTCATCATCTATTCATTCTGTAATGTACACGATGTAACATGGGGAACTCGTGATAGTAATCTTATCAACAATGAAGCGGCTCAACATAACATGGAAGTATCCTACAAACGATTCCGCTCAAAACTTGTTATTTTTTGGCTTGCAGGAAACTTCATCTATGCTGGAGGTATCTTGATGGTAAGAGAAATGGATATGTATAAGTCTAGTTCAATGCTGTTGCTGTGTATGGAGTCATTCTTACCATCATCATTGGTATTCTCTTTGGATATCGTTTTGTTGGATCCATTCTCTATCAAGTGATCAAATTGGGTAAGTACATCGAGAAGTATCACTCCAAATCTGGAAGAAGAAGACTGTTCAAGACAATTGCTGCAGATCCTGCATACCAGAAAAAGAAACAGTAGACTTGCTTGATGGAATAAAGTGTAGAATTCCGGTTGCTGAGGAGGAAAGACGTGTAATTCTGGAAATGAACTCTGCTGATCTTGAAAACAATTTGGCAAACACTGAGAGTATTGTAGGATTGAGAATTTCGTGTGATGTGAGACATGCCTTCGTCAGATGGCACTTCCAGATATCGTGCGTCGTTTGTTCTTCATCTATTCAACTTGGGTAATACGAGAAAATGACTTGAAAACCACTCATTCATCTGTGAGTACGTCTGAAAGCCTGAGTTCTTGGAATACTCGAGATGATTTGCGAAGCCATCACACTTATAGTACACCGTCTGTAGTAACTACCCTCCAGAACTCATCTCTCGATATCAATACTCCTTCAGAAACTTCGGGTGGAGATACTATCTCTCATACAACTTACTCTTCTCGTCAATCTAATGTTGATAAGTTGAGAGTCATTGGAAGAGTCGATTATGAACAGTGTATTTGTGATCTTCTTCCAAAATTCAGTAAATCACAGTGCGTGACACAAGCATGCAGATTATTCGACAAGGTACGAGAATAGAAACAATGATAACGTAGTTTGCTAAAGAACGCTATGTTAGCAAGTCTCTTGATGGTCCTTGCTGTTCGCTCCTAGTAATTGACTATGATGAATTCTCGAGCTCATTGAATGAGTTAGCAGCCATCCACCAAAATGCATCTGAGGATGGTACAAGTAGAAATAGTACATTAGTCGTAGTTTCAGTGTGTGGGGGCCTGAAAGACTTCCTCGTATCTCAAGTTAAGTACAATCTGCCAATTATTGAGAAGATTCTTGAAGATGAAAGTGATTCGATAAGTTCGTTTTGGATTGTTTGATCATAATCGCAAATTTCTTTTTGTGAATTCGCTTTTTCCGAAAGGTATTTGGATTATATTTGCTAAAAGGTATCAACTTGTACTAAGATGGCTATGTATCTTTTAGTTGCGTTTAGTGTTTATTTAGTCATGTCGGATCGAAAGGTCTAGTCATCCTTGGCATCATATTGTATCTATCCCTATATATTCGTTCGACCATCAGCTCATTTGCTTATTCTTGCATCATACTATGGATATTACTTATCACTGCTATGTGTCGTCGAAAGATTGCCTTTCTATTACCAGCAGTGAGTAGCGCTTTGATTTCCTTTGTAGCTTGTCTTTTTGATATTCTTATTTCATTTAATGTTGTGAATGGAGATGTTTATTTGATTCTTTTATTTGAATTGTAGATCTATGAAGTGATCGGAATCCAGCCTCTAACAACTATTGAAGGATTGTGCTGTTTCTTTCTCGTTGATTTTCTTATTTTTGGTGTTTCACTTGGAACAATCATTTCAAATCCAAGTGAAAGACAGCAAGTACTAGTCTTCATATACTATTGAACCATAGGGTATTTCATTACCGTCTTCCTTTGCTGTCGTATTCTCTATCTTTCTAGCTGGAGTATTATTTAGCCCCACTCCAAGTGGCTATTATTATCCACTCTATATTCTCATCCTTATATTATGTTGGAAATTATCTCATGAAGCTGATCTGTGGAAAGCAACCTCCAAGAGGGAGAGAATCTTTTATTTGGTTCTTTTATGCGTAACATGCATATTAAAGTTTGATCTCTGATTAGAATGATCATTAGATCCTTTGATATTACATGTGAACCAATCATCAGAGAAATGATGAAACCACCAGATTCGATGGATTCCATTCTATTCCGACATGAGGGGATGCCAAGATTCTCTTTTACTCACAGTCTATGGAATATCGTGATTAATTTGCTTCTATTCCTCAATGTATTGTTATTGGGATCCTCCATTTGTGCAAATGAAGAGACTCCAGAGACAGAGGAGGAGGAAAGGCCGAGATATGTCTTTTTTGCCAAGTTTTGCAATACGTAGCCATGTTGAAATGGAATTATCTGTAGAATACGACATCTGACAGGAAGTATTTGGGGTCATTTCCTCTTGTATTTGGTAATTTTAGCATATTGTGTGATCAATTCCTCAGTATTCAATGTGCTTCTGTTATTATTACTTCTGCTTGATGTATTTCAGTTGCGTACATGGAAGGACTTGGCTGAGAAGGAGAATACTAAAGAAAGAAAAAAGCAAGGAGGTCTCTGTAAGGATAATCCGAGATGGCAGACATTGAGTCGAACTGATCTCTTGCTAGAGACAGAATCTGCATGTAGTGAAGTTCAAGGAGATGAAAGTCCTCATACATGGCTTCTATTCTTTCCATCGCTCACAATACGTTCCTTATTGCTATTATTCTTCTCATTCTGTCTTCTTGAGAAGTTATTCTTTTCCATTGTTCCTATCTCCTGGTTGCAATCGCTTCCTTTGGTCCTCCGGAGAGGCGTTTATCTCATTAATGGTGGTCTGAACACCTTCTCGAATATAGTGTGTGAATGTCTTATAGTCATCATTCTTTGCTTCTATAACTCTGTAAGAATGAATAGAGAGAATCATTTCTAGGCAGCTCGAGTCATGTTGAAAGAAACAAAGGAGTCTTTCAATTCAGGTCTTCCGACAAGTGAAGCAGCTTCAACAGAAGGAAATCAGACGAGTCATCGACGCAAGCGGCTCCTTCTGTATCAGAATCTCCTTTCATTTATGTCTTTTGTTACTGTCCTGGTTTTGTTACTGTCAGTAGCTTCAGATTGCCATTTCTGTTCTATTCTTTGTGTTGTGATCTTCCTTCTGTCCCTGTGGAATCACATCTATTCAATTCTAATCTGTTATTTATCCCTTGTATGTGTTGTCCAGACTATATATTCACTGACTGCCACTGTAAGAATAATGAGAAGTAATGATTCACAGAGCCAATATAACGATTATGAGATCATTCGTGTTCTGGGATTCATATCCCAGATTTCAAGTGATTGGACAATCATATCACAAGACATTCTTATCACATTGTTATTATCATATGTCGAGTTGTTATGTGCACTGCTCCTCTTCATGAATACACATTGCTCTTGTACAATCATTCGAATAACAAAGAATGAGGCCCAGTGTTCAAAAGTTGAGAATATTGCTGGAACGTATTTGTAAGAGTAGAAGATCACTATGACAAGTAGATGGAGAGGGATCGAGAAGTTCTTTAGTTGCACGAAATACTACATTGTGGTTCTCTATTACATATGGGACTTCGTATATCTCTATTTTGGGATCCCAACGGTCATCAATGTGATTCATCTTTTTCTTCTATGTATACTTGTGATTCGGCAGGTATTCTTTGACTCAGTAATTCAATGTAGGTCTTGTACAAAGAGACAGTCATGCAGTGGGTCATTTCAGGTATTCTATTCTTCACTATCTTTGCTATCAAGTTTTATTCTATTTTCTTTCTTATTCCTAGATATCTTATGATTCTTCCTGTCTTTAACACTCATGTATTGCACTTTCTTTCCAATTGTAGTATCGTTCAGAAGGGATACATCTCCTTATATGAAATAGGATTCATTCCAGAGAGTTTCTCTTATCTCTTCAATTGATAATTAGATACTTCATTCCTTTCCAAACTGTTCTATTGTTGTCAAGGATTATTGGATGTGATTGTGTGTATTATTCGGTATCACTATCTTGTTGCCACAAACCGTTCTTGTGATATATAGATTGGACTCAAATCATCTTCTTGTTCAGATCTATTTGGAGGTGAAGATCGCAAAGAACCATCATCAACTACTGATACAACATCTAGTCCTGACTTTGGTTCATTCCAAGATTTGGTTAATCGTGTGGGACACTATATCTACATCATTCTCATCATCTTCTTTGTTCATGTCCCAAAACTGATGGTTTTCACTGTCTCACTTGTTATTATGTGTGATCCCACCTTTGTTAACTTCCTTTTCATGATTTGGTTCTTTGTAAGCATAAGAACAGCAGTTGATCATAGAGCCTGCTATGGAGTGAAGTCTCTTTGTATCCTCGATGGGCAAATATCTACGTGTTATCTGTTATGCCACTCCTTATTCAAATACCAATGGTGTAGGTTGATAGGAGGGTTGTTGATCGTAGGTATCTCGCTCAGTTCTCATTCATGAACAAAATACCTTCATCCACCGTACTTCGTATTCTCTCGTCCTCACTGTCATTTTGAGTTATGAGTAGAGTTATTGGTATGACAAAATGGACACCTACAATAACAGAATACTATCCTGTTGCATCACCACAATGGAATGCATTCACTGATCGTGTTTGGTATGGTGAATTGGAGTTCTTCTTTACAACCTTCTGTGGTCTCTTTGTCAGTATTGTGACTTACTATGGAAGAACATCGGAAGAGTTGGTGATGGCACAAGATGCAGAGAAACTTGGGAAGAGTATGACTGAAGGAGCATATCATTTCCGTGTGAGTAAGGTTCATGAATGGTTCATTGAGCGTACCTTCCCAAGTCTGTTAAGTAGTACAGAACCAATCAAGCAAGTCAAGAAACCAGCCAAACGATCGGAAGGGGTAACAGAGAATGATTATCGATATCGACACAGTCAGCGAATGTAGGGAATCAGAGATGGATTGAGGCACTAGAAGTCAGATTATCAAAACTAAGAATGAAACGCCTTTCATCTATTCGCCAACCGTATCTCAAGGATTGCATTCACCAAGGGTAGTTCAATCGCCGGTTGAAAGAGTTCCTTCTGACTCATTTGTATTTTCGGATGAAAGGGATTCTCCCTCTCCAATCAAGTCATTACAGGGATTCCAACATAATACAGTACGTCCTTCTTCATCAACACTTCCTTCTCTCGATTCCATGTATTGGCAAATCCCGGACGACATAGAACGAACAGAGCCATCAACAGCAGAACCGGCTCATCTCGGGAGACGAGCTTCTGTTAGTGTGTTGGACAATACAACAGCATCCTTCAGTTCGTCAGTACGCCCAATGGAGATTCAGACTCCACATAAAGCATCTGATGCAGAAATTGATAATTCTACGAATGAATACTTGGCTAGTCTTGGTATCACTATCACCAAAACATGGCTTCTCATCTACAGCACAATTATTCGTATCCTCAATCTCTTGGTCAGTATTTCACTGTCCTATGAGAAGCATGCTCTTTCGTTCTTACGAGCCCTCTCCATTATTGCTTTGGTAATTTGCTGTAGGAAAAATTGAGGATTCTCAGTTCTAGGTGGGCAAGATTCGGTGGACTCGATCATTAGCATCATCCTTCTTCCAACACTCATCTTTAATACCAACTTTGATCTCTACAAACGTACAGTAGTCATATTAGTAGTCAAGGTGATTACAATGTTAGTTGAGTATTTGATTGTAGCTGTGGTAACGGGTATGAATTATACTGAAGAATGATACCAAGATGAACTCACCATAATTCAAGACAAGCAATGGCAACATTATCTCTTATTATCTCAACTTTCTGAATATCATTTCCTCTTCAATATGCTCTTGATTGTCATTTCCATTCTTCAAATTACTGTTGCAAATGAAACTGCTCTCAAAGAAGCAGAAGCGAACCCAGAAGAATCGCAGTCACTTACTGTATCTAAGAGACAGTCATTACGATCTCTACTGAATAGTCGTCACACGCAGAGAGGGTTGTTTTCAAGCTTCAAAGAGAACTTAAAGGATGATCGTTTATCACATTCTTATCAGGAAAGTATACTAAATGACAAGGAAGAGACATTTGTAGATCGAGTATTCCACTGGATAGATGATTCATTACCTAGGTTCTTCGCTTCTGTGTTGTTCACACTAATAAGATTACATCTGTATTGGTCCTTCTTCTTTCGACCTCGTATTGGTCTCTGATTTCGGCTATCTACTTCTTGTATATTCTATTCTTCATGTATTTGATAATGAATTTGTAATATTCAGGCTCTTCCCAGATGCAATGAAGAAACGAAATAGTCTTGCAATGCGTCTTCTACTAATGGTATCCTATTTCCATCTCTTTGCATTTGTTGTGTATCAGGTTCCTTTCTTCAAAGAAACAACGGTGTGTGTTAAGGATTTCTGTATTCCTCTCATGCGGACAATTGGACTAAGTAAACTTGTCTTAGTTCCATATGATGGAATGCCTGTTTGTTATCCTCCGATTGGTGATATGAGTAATCCTATTCCTTGTAGTAGTCCACTCTCTATTCGAGGAATGTTACCTGTGATGTTGATTGTGATTATTATCTACTTCCAGAAGATGATCTGTTCTTCAAATATATATGAATTGGTAGAACAACAAATCCGTTCGGAAGAAGCTAAAGCTGTGAAGCGACGAGCCAAACTACTTGAGCAGATTGAAATGGAATATTCAAATCGTCAGAGAGGTAGATATGAAAGACTTGATTCAAAGTAGTGATTGAAGAGAATCGATTGTGGTTTGTTCGTCTGAAGGAGTATTTGTTGAATCGATATAACAGAGCTAAGGCAACTGCTGATGGAATTGGTATAACTGTGTATGGAATATTCATTAGATCTCTCATCTCCTCCAGAAATTGAAGTGACTGTAATGTCTGCATACACAGCTCGTATTGTTATCACCAATGCAGAGGTGAATAATCAAGCAACACAAGAAGAAAAGTATGTGGTACGCTATCGTATCGATCCACCTGTATGCTAGTAGAAGGATATGAAGTGTAGGCACTCTTATATGAGGAACCTGTATTGCATGTCCTGACTACTTTTCATAAGAATGAGAAAGGGTTATTGACAGGCGAAGTGAAAACACTCCTTCCGTTAACTACATATGAGTTCAGTATCTATTCATTAAATCCATTGAATTATAACCTTCCTTCTGCTTATTCCCCTCCTATAACAACCCCTGCTATTGAAGATACCCGTGAATTTGTATTCGAAGCGTTTAGTACTCACGGAGCGATGGCCAACAAAGGAAAATTCTCTCCTTGTAAAGTTCGAGTGAATTATCAAGATCGAAAGTGAGTGATAACTGCCAATCTCATTCCTAGATTAACAGTTGTTAACTCTCGAGTCAGTCGATCAGTATACGATGCCTGTCGGATTGTTCATGTGTGGTTGCAAGTAGTCGCCAACAATCTGGTTCTTGTATTCAAGTATCAACAGCCTTGTGATCGAATTGAGCATGTGAAGATCCGATTGACAGATGTTTCGGCATCGGACATGATCGTAGACGAGATTGTGTTAAGTACCAATATTCTATCAATTCTGAAACAAATCTCACTGGTACTTCCTGTAGAGATTGTTTGACTGTAATGATTGAATGAAGAGTAGGATACATTAAACGTTCCTTTCTCAATCCGACATCAGATAGCAGAGATGATACTAAAGAATACGATGGGTGATTCTTTGGAGCCAATTGATGAGGAAATGAGTGAAGAAAGTGAAAAGACTGAAGAAGTGAAGGAGAATGATCAGACAGTTGACAAGCCACCTCTTTCATCTCATTACCCAGATAATCAAATTCATGTATCCTTCTACTATCCATTCGTGAAACGTTTTCACAATGAATTGAAGCATGAAATATTTTCTGAATCTGAATCTGAAGAGGAAGATACTTCAAATGATATGATTGCCATAGCTCTTCGTTTCTATCATCGCATGTCTGTTTCTAAGAAGATTCATTTCTTTGAAACAATCTTTTTGATTCTCCTACTTATGATGACAATTGGTCGACGAGATATCTTTATTGTGCTCATTCTCGTGGTTGTAGTTACATTGGGTCTCCAAACATCAGTAATGATTCCTCATAGTTGCTATCGGATTATTATGATTATCACTGCCTTCTCAATGATCGTGAAATACACCGTTCAGTTACCTGTCTTTAATCAATGCATCAGTTCGGATGGAATTGCATATCTCACGTTCTTAACGACTTGTAAAGAAACAGGAACTATCAATGACAATGCATTTCAGCCTCTCTCTCTTATAGGTATAAAAACAACAGGAACAGGTCAACCAGTTGGATCTCTCTTTTTCGATATTGTATTGATGATGTCTTATATCGTCATGCGTTCTCTATTGAAGAGGAATGGTGTCTGGGAAAAGAGTATTAACTATTATGTCTTGAAAAGAGTAAAGATTGAAGAGAATCATTGAATGTAGGCGTTAACAGAACATGAGAATCAAGAACCTACAGAGAAATCTCATCCAGATGCTAGTGAAGGTTGTCAGTATGATGGTCATTCGGAGGAATGTTCTTCTGATACAGGAACAAAAACGAAAACCGATTCAATTATGCATCACATGTTCTATCAAAAGAAATTGTACGGGATTCATTAGAGTGATGAGATAGTGTTTATAAGGATTCCTATTTGAATCGAATCCTTCGATCAATGAATGAAAGATATGCTATCTTCTGTCAGACTATCTTCCCAAGTCTTTATGAACAGAATGTAATTATCGTAGTTTGATAATGATTGATAGACAGGTCGAACACATCCAATCAAATATGGTTATTCCTGTTATCCTTATATCATAAGTTTTCAAGTTATTTCTCTGATTTACATTATGTTATTCTTCCCAACAATGCTTGAGAATAATATATCCTTGATTATTGGAATTCCAATTTTCCTTGATGATACTGGCAGACTGTATTAATCGACTTTGAGAACAACTATTATTCCAGTTCATCTCTTTATACGGCCTTATTTCAAGTCTTGTTGATGTTGATTGATCGATTCTGCTATGTCAAAGTATGATTGGATTAACCTCTTCAATTCAAGGGTTGGCTCTTTGGAAAGATCATCGTTCAACTCATCTTCAATATTGCTATGTTACTCTTCATCTATGTTGGGATCCCATTAACAACAAACACTGTCTTTGGGAGAAATGCTACTGTGATTATCTTTCTCTACATCCAACTAGGATACATCATAGCCTCAGCTGTTCAGATCCGACATGGTTATCCAAATGCTGATTCTCACATCTCCTCATTAATTGATTCTTCCTACTCAGTCTTCAATCGGTGTATGTTCTTTGTATCTGTGGATTCTAGTTGTAATTAGTAGTTGTATCGATACATACCATTCCTATTCGAGATTCATCAGATTATGGACTGGGCTATCTCATCAACTTCTCTGAACTTGGTTCATTGGTTCAAAGTATATAGTGCTTATACTGTTTTGTATGACTCTAAATGCAGAGTAAGGTTGATTTATGGAATGTTAGAAATAGGCCTTATATTACTCACGCGATAAGAAAGAACGAGAGAAGCGACGTCGTTTACCAATTGAGAAAGTATGTTTGGGAGGACTCTTGATCCTAATTCTCGTATTCATTCTGATTCTGCCACTGCTTCTGTTCTCATCTGTATCACCTGCACTTACAGCCAAACCGATCACCAAGGCAGATGTTGAAGCTTCACTCCTGGTAGGAATAGCAACCTGAATTCAAGACTAGTTTGGAGATGAAATGGTGCCAATTTACTCCAATAACAATGATGTGTTGATTTCTTGCAATAGTACAGATCTGGCGATCTGGAGAAATGTGTTCAAGAATGAATCCACTGTTACAACGCTTCTGTCTCCTTCCTATTCAAATACCCAGCAAAGAGTGATATTCCCGGATCTGGTTGTTTTTGAATGCGAGCATTATCACATAGAATATGAATTCATGGACAATTTCACCGCGGTTATTCCGATATTTGAAAGAACAGGTTGTTCAATGTAACAATCTCCAATTCCAGATGGTGGTGACTATGAAGAGAACAGGAAGTGACGATCAGACTCTTACCCTGACCTCTCCATTGAGTATTGAACAATGTTCTAAGCTGGAGGAGGTAATGGAGTTGAGTCCGAAGGCTACAGTAGTATTTGAAAACCTGTACTGATAAGAGTTGATGATGATGTGTAGCATTCCTCGGGTTGTGAGGTTGGGAAGCAGTGATATCTATGTAGTCGATAGAGAAACTCATCTGTATCGTGATGTGGCTGTAGGTCCAGAAATCAGGATTGATTTGTAGATCCAACTTATATCCGAAGTTGACCCTGATTTAGGAAGATCTCTATCATGGAGATGTTATTGTATTGGGAAGAATGAAACAGAGTATTTCGAGACATCAGATTTCTATTCTTATGATTTGATGAATGATTGGTCCGATTCGATTCTCGAGTTCTGGACGATCTCGGATTATGGACTTACAGGTAGTGGATAGAGTGGAAATTGATTATAGAATTGGTCTCCGAAGGATTGAGTCAGATGGGAAGTGTGGGAATTGTCGGTTTGTATGCGACAATCCTTGTATCGCTTGGAGCTTTGCTTAGAAAGATTGTTCCACCTACCTACAATATTATATTCATGACACTATCTGATCCCTTGCCTCTACTTCAGTTGATCAAGATAATGGAGATTTGCCGCATTACAGAGTATCCAAATCATCTGAAAGATGAGTTCCGTATCTGGTATGTAGTGATGAAGATTTTCCGAAATCCTGATCTGCTTGTGCGCTTTACTAAGAAACCCCCTCTTGAAGGTGTCATTTGCGACACTGATGACTTACCTACTATCTACTATGTTTGTTGGCACAGCCAAAATGCCGTTTTGTGTTACGATCTTGAAATCATGATTACAATGTTCTCACGTGCTACTGCAACGAGGACAGCATTACGATCACTCGTAGGTAGGGGTGGTATTCCCTTTTGTGTTGTACGGTGGAAATGAACTGTTGTCGTCATATATAGTGGATTTAACAACTACTCTCCTGAACGAATTGCTCAAGCAAGAAAGGAGATGGTTCGGTTTCAACGTTTAGAACAATATGGTAAGAACAGCAGAAGACGATTAGTACTAGGAATTACGTTGGAACACTTAGAGCAATTTGGAAGAAATTGTGATGAGAGGATCTTCTTACTCTCTTCTCAATTCTGCTTCCGTGAGCTTCCTATTCGTAGAAGTTGTTTTGTATATGATTATAATTAGGAATTGCGTATCGAATTCATGACTTGGAGCATATGCCATTCGGAATGTCGGATCTCAGTACAACAAAGACGGTTCGTGATTGGTACCTCTATTCATTTATTGATATGCTTGATTTTGGAAGACCGAAGTGAGGCTCAGTGGCGGTTTTTAGAAGTAGGACGTATGAAGAAGCTGTTGCATTTACTGATCTACTGCGCAAAATATACGATCGTCATAGTGGAGTAAGATTCAGAAAATGAGTTGATGGTCAGACAATGGAGATGATAGCTCGAAGTGTTCTGACAGTTCGAGAACAAATGAGAGAAAAAGGATATCTAGAATCAGAACTCTCTCCTATTAAACCTGTTCTTGATTCTTTCTATACAAGTCGAATTGGCATCCGAATTATTCTAGAACAGCATTTATCTCTTTCTGAACAAATGAAGAATCCAATTCCGGGATATACTGGTATCATCAACAACAATACGAATCCTTCAGAAGTTGCCACTCTTGCTATGTATTCCAGTGATTTTTATAGTGATTTTTAGGGAACAGGCGCAGTATGTATGTAATCGTCAATATGGTCAGACTGTCCCAGTGGAAGTGTTTTCGCAGAAAAACTGCTGTTTTTCATATATTCCAAGTATCCTCCGTCATATTCTGTTTGAACTATTGAAGAACTCAATGCGAGCTACAATTGAGACACATGAAAATGATGATGAACTTCCACCAATCAAAATCATTATTAGTGACGGAGATAACAATGCTGATGTGATTATCAAGATCAGTGATGAAGGTGGAGGGATTAAGCGAAAGAATATTAACAGAATTTGGGACTATTTTTACACTACTAGTAAGATTCAGGTGTTTGATAAAGATGGAACGGATTTTGGAGTAAGATTAGAGAAAGTGAATGAGATATAGACAGATTCTCCAATGTGTGGACTTGGGTATGGATTACCTCTGTCTCGTTTGTATGCTCAGTACTTTGGTGGTTCGTTAGAGATTGTATCGATTGAAGGGTATGGAACTGACGCATATCTGTATCTGAAACGAGTTGGAGATCATAAAGAACCGTTACAACAGTTAATCAGTAATACAAGATTATGATCTGTTTGTTGAACTGAATAAAACGATGTCAATGAAGTTGACATTATGAAGAATACCTTCACTTAAAAGATGTAGCTAAACAAACACACGACAGAATAA
Source organism: Blastocystis sp. subtype 4 (assembly GCF_000743755.1). NCBI lineage: Eukaryota > Bigyra > Opalinata > Blastocystidae > Blastocystis > Blastocystis sp. subtype 4. Next base: position 146 of record NW_014569501.1, on the reverse strand, counting down.
AAGACAACTTTCACTTCTTTCCCTTCTCCAATGCTTTTGCTCTTTGCCCAAGAGATAGCATCCGTTTCTCTCTTCTCTTCTCCACTTCCTTCTTCATCTCACCCTTCGTTGTAGGAATCGTAACCTTGCTGTCCTCCTTCACACCA
>NW_014569502.1:0-47186 GCF_000743755.1 Blastocystis sp. subtype 4 | reverse complement strand
TATGGACGTCGTCTGAAGCGTGCTAGTGAGGCTGAAGAAGAGAACTAAGTTGCCTTTCAGAATCCAAGGACATCAGTTGGTGTGTTTGTTCAACAAACAGCTGTATGCTATGTTACACGGATGAGAGTCTTGCAGCAGTAAGATCTGACTCCACAGAAGCAAGAACGAAGTTATTTGCATTCCAACGATGAAGAACATCATCATGATACGCCTTTACCAATTGTTGCCTAGCCGTAACAACCTCCTCTTTGACATCCTTCACTCCATGTAAGATGTTTAAAAGAGATCCACTCTACATTCAACTGACTCAAACACTCTTACAGCATCATAGAGTTTGGAGAGGGTAGCAGTATCATTTACACCTTCAAATGCACAGTCTATTGACTCAACAGAAGTCAGAGAGAGTGGATTCTTAAAGAAACTTAGATTTTCCTCCCAAGCACGTTTCTCGCTCTCATATCCTTTGCAAATCTGCTGCAGGTTCTTCAATTTCTTCACTAGATAATCCGTTTCTACACGGCATTGCTGCTGGTGGTTCAACTCTGTCTAGAGTAATCATTCTACCTAATATCAACTTCATTGGAGTCAGGAATAGATGTTTCCTTGAGGATGGATGAACACTGCCTCCTGAATTCATCCACAATCTTATGAACTATACATGATAATTCCATTCCATAGTCACAAATATCCAATTCCTCCAGATCAGCAGAATGTTGTGCTTCAACTTGATGCGCTATCTCATTCAATGTAGCTACAGTGTACTCCTTCATACGACTTCCAAACGAACTGCTATCTGCGGGATTGGTCTCTGGAATGGTTTGTGTCACTACTGATGAGTTATATGCAGTTGTAGAAACATCCGATGTCTTGTGAATCGGTACAAACAATTTCCATTCTTCACTTAAGTTCGAATACATCAGAAAGGATTCAACAAATCGTTCTGCTCCTCAATCATGAAGATTGATTTGCATGCTGATGCTCCTTTCAGTATCGAACAAGATATTAGCAGCCTTTACAACTTGTACATCCAGATTACTCATGTATGGGAATATTAATAGAAATATCAAATAGACTTATGGCGTTTATCTCTTTGTTGGATTAGTTCTTATTGTTGTATTGTATCTTAGTGGTTTTACTTGTAAACGATCTTCCACATCGCCTCTCATATCTGGTTTGCTTTGGAGATGCTGTTTCATAGGTAGAAGAAGAATCCAGAAGAGTGAATGAAGAACGAATGCGACGAGTACGTCGTATGCAGGTTGGAGACGTATATGATTCGGATGTGCGTACCATGTAGACTCTGGAGAATGCAGTTCAAAAGAGACATAACGATCCTCTCCTTCGCAATGTACACTACTGACTTGTCTTTTTTACAAACAACTCTATTATACAAATTCACTGTGAGAATTCCACAAAGCTTCACATTCCTTTTCCAAGCAACCTCGAAATACTCGAAAGTGATGATTCAACTTTAGGTTAAAATGAAGACTAGTCTGACTCTTCAATCCTCCGTGTGAGTCATCACAACCATAAATAACATAACGAACTCGACTGTGAAGAAGACACATAGAACACATCACACATGGTTCTCGAGTAAGAACAACGTCACAGTTCGTACAGAGATAAGGTTCGTCCTTCGAAGCTCTCTTTCCTCCTCGTACTTCCAGTAAGTGTTCACTCCGAAGACGAATTCCTGCAAAACAGCAATGATCCAGATACATCTCTTTCCGATTATCGCCACACTCTGCAAGAACCGATCCTTCTGCGTCTAGGATTACCATTCCTACGGGTGCATTTCCCTTTTTGGAAGCTTCATAACCCAACTGAATAGCTCGTTTCATTGCACGAGTGAAACGATCTATTTCCTCCTTCGAAAGAGAGGGAGGAGGTGTTGATGGATGGTAATTGATCGGCCACAATGCCCGCCCCTTTGTGAATTGTTCTTTGGTTTCTGCTGGGTACTTCGGAACAATGACCTCAATGATATCCACATCTGAACACTCAGGAAGACTAGGTTTAGACATGTCCTGATCCCGTTCACAAATAAGGGCACAAAGGAGATTAGGATCGTCCTTGCACTTATTGACACGTTTCAAATGACGGTACTAGCTATAAGGACTCACAGAATAACCAACAGCATCTGAAAAAGGAAATGAATCACTCAGATAATGTAACAATGATGCAATTTTGGATTTGTCGACTTTGATTCCATAAAACACAGCTACACTAATGTCATTCGAGGGCCTTCGCTGTATCTCTTCAAAGTGAGAATTAGGGTGTAAATCATCCATATTCCTCAATTTAAGGGGAACGAGAGAAACAAGAATGACAATCACCTTTCAGAAACCATATTGGAATAGATATCGCTTTGTTGTATCCCATTTCATATAGTATTATTGCTTAAATTGCTTCATATTTCTTTCTATCTACAAGGATCATGGCTCGCGAAAAGAAAAGTCGTTGCTATTATGTAGTTGTAATGATTATCTATGTAATTCCCATTGCTCTTCTGTTATGTGGCGCAGTTCTTTTGGTGGGAATAAACAAGCGGTCAGTAAATATTTTGGAGTATGCACAGTAGATCCATTGTGATAGAATAGATATAATAAACGGGCTTCGCAATGGGCTACAAAGGGGCTTAAGGAATATAGTGGATTGCATATCACTGCTTCTACCGATCTCGGGAGTGAAGAAATGATGCCCGTTAGGAATACAACTGGTCACTTGTATCCTATTCGTGATTCTTGCAATCGTAATGGAGATCCTGAGGAAGGTTGTGTTTATACTGATGCCTTATTTTACAATACAAACCTTCAGTTTACCAACGATTCCCTTCATGTCACTTTATCTCATCATCATTCTACTGTTGTGAATGATACTATACCTCCCGTACTTATTAAAAGAATCGGCGTTCATGAACTTGACTGTGATCACAATACGTTTGTGTTTTGTTGATTCTTTATTCTAGAGAGCAATGTATTCTTGCATGTAACAAGTATAATGGAGTCTGGCATGCTAAAGAAGAGATCTGTGAATTCTGGGACTATCTCACTCGTCTCTGTTATCGTGTTCATTTCAATGATAACCACACGCTTGTTTTGGATAAACCTGCGTAGGTGTGATAGGAAAGGATAACTGCTAGAAAGTGGGAATTGAAGACTACCAATGTTGGTTGTTCCTTCACCAACAGTTGGAATCCTGCAATTTACAGTACTTCAAAGCCTTTAGAGATTCCTATTGAAGTGGGCGTTTCATTTGTTTTTCCATATAGATACGATATTACCAGGATAGTGCTATCACAGCATCTTATTTTACAGAGGGCTGCAGTGATATCAATACAGAAGAAGCCCAGTGCATGGGAATAACTCGCAAAGAAGCGAGTCGTATTGGAATCAGTTTCACTGCCATTGGACTGACTATTTTGATTTTGCTAATTATCGTTCATATTGAGATGGATTGTTGATCTGTAGTCTATTGGAATTGTCAACCATTGTCGTCGTATGGAGACTGTTGAAATGACACCTCTTGCAGATATCGAGGCATGATACGTTGACTTGTTTGGAAGCATCCAAATGCACAATTGTTTGTTGTTCAATTCGATTCACTTGTTCCTGTATGGCATTATTACTCTGAGTTCAATCAGTATCCTCAACAGAATCTCATTATTTACAATAATTGAAAGGAAATAGAGCTTGAACCAATGCCCTTTGTAATCTGTGAGTTAATAGAAATAATCCCCATCCCTTTACTCCTAGTCGATTCCCGCGAAACCTCGACGGATACTCCATCAAAAGTAATCTTCACTCGGCTCATTTGAATTCATAAGCGCCAAAAGTAGGGGATTCTGCTGAAATGTTAATATCTGTGTCTTATTCGTTTCCTCATCACCTTTGCACCTTTTTGAGTAGTCAGAAAGAACAATGTACTTACACTTTTGTAGAATGAATCAGTCGCTTCACGATACTATTGCTGCCGAAGTCCGGAGTTTCATGAAAACAGTGGCCGAGCTCGAGTATAAATGTATGGTTGAAGTGACAACTAGTCGTATCAAATACAAGACTGTTCTTCGTATGCTTGAAGATAAACTAGGTATTTCCCATGACCAACTATCGAGTCAAAAGGACCAGATTAAAGCAATTATCAAGGTATTTCTATCCTATTTTGAATAAGGTATAGGATGAAACAATACAAGAATTCAGAGAACGTGTTGGAAAGAGTTCGAAACAGGAGGTATCCTCCGAATTGTATCCTAGCGAAGACTACACTAGCCTAATGGACCATCCTGTTGGTGATTTGGAGTCTTCTGAACTCTAGGTGGAATCTGCAGAACGCCAACAGTGGAACAATGCTTACACAACCTTCTACAATGAAAGGAATACTCTAGTTCAAGCACAGAATCCAAGTATGAATGGAAGGTATTGTCGATCGTAGGTATTTCTCAACAAGAAGTGGCTAAAATCATTGAGAATAGTTGGCGAGCATTACCCACTGAAGACAAGCAGCGCTATCTCAAGCTAAGTGAATTGGAGAGTACTTTCCCTCAAGATCTGGAGGAACGGTGATTCATCTAATTTCATTTGATTCCTAGTCCTAATATTTATATCAAAGCTCGACATGATCGAGATAATCTTCGGAAGGAGAAAGAAATTGGTCTTCGATCGATTTCCATGAATACAATGGGCGTTTCAATCCCAAAGAAAGCTCGTTCTGCATACATATTCTACTGTCTGAAGCATCGAGCTCGCATTCAAGAGCAGAATGATAGTATCAGTCCTGTAGAAGTTAGTCGGCGTTTAGGAGCTGAGTGGAACTCCTTAACAACAGAAGAAAAGGAAGTTGAACTAAACTTGATTTCTCAGACGTAGCCGTATAAAAAAATGGAAAGTGATGATCGTTTGCGATATATGAGAGAATTAGCAGATTTGGGTCTTACTCCTGATGATGTCAAACGATGTAACCGTAATTCAACTGCTTCAGCATCACGAGCAAAATCAGCTTATTTATACTTCTGTTCATTGAAACGAGAGGAGATTCGAGCACAGAATAACCGTTCGTATGAGGATTTGAAGTAATATTCAGAAATGTCTTCAAATGATATCAACAAGCAATTGAATATGATCTGGTCAAATATGACAGATGAAGAGCGAGCTCCTTATGAAGAAAGTGCTTTTGATGACAAAGAAAGAATCAAAAGAGAAGTCGAAAAAGTCCGTCAAAGGTATATCTGATTGATTCAAATGAGTCTTAGTATTAAGGAACCAATTGTACTTCCAATTCCAAAGCCTAAACGGGCCAAACGAGCTCGAACTCCATATACACTCTTTTACAAGGAACAAATGGCTCATTTGAGGGAAGAGAATGAAAGTATAATTGATATGGTGTTGTTCATCAGATATTCCATTTGGAGAGATTAGCAAGAAGTTAGCTGATGCCTGGAAATCCATGCCAGAAGAACGAAAACAGGTGTATATTGAGCGCAGTCATCAGGAACAAGAAGCATTAGCACCTCCTGTAAATACAGTGAAGAAAATGGAAGATTTGAGTCATTTACATCCTGCTTTTCTGAATTATCAAACGAGACGAATGATTGTATTGAAACATGAGAAACCTGGTAAGAGAAGAGAGAAAGACTTTGATAGTAGAGGCTGATGAAGAGGCTTTACGATCGATAATTGCCAGTGAATGGATGGCAATGGATGAAGCTTCGCGGTTATCATATTTGAAAAATGATTCTGATTATGGGTTTGAATTGGTGGTGGAGGTAAGGACTAGATTCACATCCTAAGTTTCTGTGCAATGTAATGAATATCCCTTAGAATTGTGTTTGTAAGAAAAAGAAATATGATGAAAGAAAGAAAAGATGGAGGAGAGGGGCATCGATCCCCTTACCTCTCGCATGCTAAGCGAGCGCTCTACCATCTGAGCTACACCCCCAACTCAAACTCTCATCAATATAGAAATCTATTTATAGGTCACTCTTGTATAGCATTCATCCGAAACAAGCCCTTCGAACATGCAACAATCATCCGCTGAAGAGAGTTGCTGTTCAAGAGGAAACAATCCAGACCTAAATCCCAGCGCGCAAAATAGCTTTTCACAGAGTTCAAACATCTGTAGATCAATCCATATACTCAATTCTACTCTCTTTCAGGAAAGACAAATAGGAATTGACACTTAGGATTACAATGATGAAGAAAGGAGACTGTAAACAAGAGAGAATCCAATGCTGATGAGTTAGACATAGTGACAGTACATACACTTAGTATCGTACATTAGATCAGCACCAATTATCAGGTCTACCGAAGGTAAACTGCAGATAGAGAAATCTAATATTCCCCAATCCAATGGAAGCTACGTGTGATTCAATGCTATGTGATAAACGATCATATAGTCATTCAGGCCGTTCAAATCGCAGTTTGCCTTACAATTTTCTAGAATACATAAAGGGAATCGCTTATCAGTGAAGGTTACATAAGCTCCACATTTCGCAGCAACTATACCAGATAAACCTGGTCCACATCCCAATTCAATAACGTGTTTTCCTTGTACAAAAGGAACATTGTTCCAGAGAAGAGTTCCGAGTTCTTTTGCCGCTGGCCAGACGGTATCGCCAAAATCACCTGAAAGTCCTTGATTGATCATTACCTGGATGGTATTATCACCTTTGGTAAACAAAAACGATTCCGGCTCCATCTTATCCAGCACAACTGCGATCTATTCTATGAACTCATAGATATCATTATATACATAGATTAACGAATCTGAACTTCAAAAGAATGATCGAGTAGGGCATCGATAATGTTCCGTCCTGTTCATAATCTATTGAAATGCGCTTTCAAAACATCTCCTGTGCTATCTAGGTGTGTTTGTGGGATTCGGATGTATTGCTCTTTAAATTCTTTGGAAAGTGGATACAGGGATAAGATCATTCAAAAGCGATATTATCGGAAGGAACTCTCTTGTCCGCCAATTACTGTAACAAGTCCAGAACTCCTTCTCTATTGGCACCCAACGAAGAATCAGGGAATTTCACCAAAAGATGTAACAATCAAATCGTTTCGGAAGGTCTGGTGGAAATGTCCAAAGGGAGTGGATCATGAATGGCAAAACTGTGTTCGTTATGTTGTTGACAAGCAAGGAAAGTACACAGGGTGTCCATTTTGTAACAACAAACGTGTTTCCGTTACCAACTCGTTATCTACAAAATATCCAGAACTTGCGTCTCAATGGCATCCAAAGTTAAATGGCACTCTCGTTCCATCGGATGTCACTTACACTTCCAGCAAGAATGTATGGTGGCAATGTGATAAGGATCCTTCACATGTCTGGAAACGTCCAGTGAATCAACGTGTGAGTCCTAAGACGTCAACGCAAGGTCGTAGTGGGGATTCCATATGATGAATAGGTTTATGTCCATATTGTAGTGGAATGAAGATGGAAACTCGGAATCTAGAGACTGCATACCCAGAAATAGCCAAGGAATGGGACTATGTTAAGAATGGTGATTTGCTTCCTTCTCAGGTATCCAAGAGTTCTGCTATACGTGTCTGGTGGAAATGTGAAAATGGGCATGAATGGATGACCTCTGTGAACAATCGTACATCTTCGCATCGGAGCAGTAGATACACAACAACAGTATCACTCATAGAATGTCCTATCTGCTCCGGTCACCAGATCAGTTACGAACGATCGTTAGCATTTCTGTATCCAGTAGTGGCATACCAGTGGCATACAACAAAGAATCTCCCTCTGACTCCAGAGATGGTGTTCCCATTCAGTGATCGAGTAGTGTGGTGGACATGTAATGGTTTGCCAAAATCTATGGGTGCTGTGGATCTTCTTGGACATGGTTTAAAGACGGTGGAAGGATGTGGGAATGAATGGCAAGAATCAGTAGTAAGTCGTGTCAACAAATGGAAGAGCAGTGGTACAATTGGTAAGATCAGGAAACGAAGATAACTCTAAGCTTGTCCTATATGTTCGCGAGAATCACGTCGTTCTTCTGCAAGACAAGGAATGTCACATCTTTCAAAGAATGCAAAGAACAAGAAATTGAAGAAGTTACGAGTTGTGGGTGGCAAAAATCAGGACGAAATTATTATTGTGAGTTCGTCAGACTATGATACATTAGTTGCTTCAGGAGCTTATGAACCAGTGGGAGACTTTTCAGAGGAAATTCAAATGAAGGAAGTTTATGGAAAGCAGAAATCTCGGTATAAGAGGAATTCAGGAAATGAGGTGATTACTGGGCCCAGAGTACGAACAATTGTATTAGACACAAATGATGAAAGAGACTCAATGAAAGAGGAAATGCTAGAGAAGAATCCAGTAGAACTGTTTGATGATTCATTACTTATGGATGATTCGGATCTCAACCGATATATTCATAAACAACCAGAAGAACAGTCTGAATCAGAAGGAAGGGAAGAAGGGTGGTCATTTAGTTCATTTGTTTCATTTGATCAAACATATGATATCTCTCCATAACAGCTCATTCCTGCCTCGCATACTTCCACAGTTAATTCATCTTGATAAGTGAGTTCTTCTCCATCCACATTAACAGTATTCTCTCCTGGATTTGTTAACACAACTTTCTTTGCTTTGATATAATTCATAAGAGGTGATTGTAAATGTGTTCGATTCAGATATCTTCCAATTAGTCCTACAGTCTGACAGCAATTCCCAGTTCTAGCAATAATTAAATCCAGACTACCATCACAACAATGACAGTATTCTCCATCTACACAATATCCTTTCAGATGATTTACCATAAGGAGCATTCACAACAATTCCAATGGTTAGATACTTCATATCATGTTCACATACTTCATCTTGATGTGTGTTCACTTTCTCAGGGAATTCCTCACTATTGTATTATCTTTATCAATAAGACTTATCTTATAATCATCTTCTTTGGTTTACAACAACATGATGGCTCTTCAGATGTAATCTCAAACACATCATCATTGATGTAATCACGATTACTTACAAGTGTGCACCAACGAGGATACTCACAAGAACAAGCCATTGAGAACCCCACAGGACTAAGTATGATAATCATTCTCAGAATTCACTTAACTGGCACATCACTATCAGAATCTGAACTTATTTCTGGATGAAGTATGGTTTTATCTTCATCTGTAGCATGAGGACACTTGATCGGCTTGGAATAATAATTGCGATGACCATCAGCACACACTGGACAACCAACACATTTACGTGAACATTTGTGAAGCTGGTATTGAGCAATACGAGGAGCTACTGGTGTCTTCCTATGAACACTTTTCATCATTCATTACATATGTTATATCAGTCACATGCTTCTGTCTCTTGAATACAGCCCATTTTACCTATGATTTATGGAATTCCAAAGTAACCGACTTTCAATAGTGGATAGCGAAGACAACCATATTTTCGGTATTCCTCATAATCTTTGACCATGTCTCCTCCAATACCAGCAACTACACCACACAAACTGTATTGAATTGGGAGATCTTTGGGACTTACTCGTAGGATGTCTAAAGCCTTCACTTTATGCTATAGATGAAGTGAACTGATTGGAACTACTTTGATTATACAATATGCAGCAGTTTCATAACAATTAGTTCCAATCCCTCCCGCAATTTGATTTTGTGTTCCAGCAGAGACATGACAGATTGGTGTATTGTATACAGCGTAACAGCAATCCACTCTACAGATCAGATCTCATTTCCATCTCAACCGCTGCATCAGACCATTCACAAACTCATTTACAAGGCCATCGCCACTCACTAGTAACACTCCTTCATATTTATCAGGCTCATGTGTAACGGCCATATCCTTTGCATTTGCTATCAATTAAGATATCAACACACATACATACCAGAATACTTGGTGATTTCAAGATCACATTGAATTCCAGCTAATTGCAATAAGGGAAGAATTCGGGTATTGAATAGGAGTTGAGCATCTCCTTTTCCTCCATGAGGATTCACAATCACACGAACACGCTTATATCGAGAATTATCCTCTATGGTCAGATTCTCTAGGTGCATGTACTGAATTCAACAATAGGACCACGTTCGGATTGTTCATTGTAACGACTAGACTCGATTGCTTTGTTGATAATATTCAACCATTCAGATGCTTGATCCTCTATTTCAATCATTTGAAATAACTATTCCTAACTTGTTCCAAATACAATTTTCGACTTCTTCCAATATCGTTCACGATACCCTTAGAGTTATAAATAACACGGGATCAGTACCCTTTCCAATTCTTGGTAACGAATGGATAATAATTTCCTTTGGTTTCGAAGAAGCAACAGCAATCATATCATCAACTAACAATCTACGGTTGACTTCAAAACTACAATCATACACACACTTGTTGTACACGAGTTTCATGCCATCGAAAGTGATCTTCATCTATCTCTCAGTTTAGAAGACAATAGTCACTTTCTTTCCCTTTACATCTTCTTCTAGGTTCTTTGGATCTGTCTGTGTATTCGGATTCTTCTTCTTCTTGGAATCGAACATTACAGCATCTATGCTGTAAAATGAGTTGTTTTGTATCTGTTCTGGATTCTGCATGATAAACAACAGACAATTCAACAAGCTGATATGAATTATGCCAGATAGAGGGAACAAACAGAACTATCGTCTCATTACATAGTGCTTTGTTACAACCCCATTTTCTTCGTGAGTCACTTCCCGACAATACTTGAGAACCAGATCACCAGGTCTTCCGTATCCAAAAAACTGAAGCTCTCTATTTCTAATTCTACTCTCGGGTTTCTACTCGATGAATGGGAATAAATCCTCTTGACTCCACTCAGACTCAATCGTAAATAACTGAAGAAGTCTGCTTTCGGGCTTCATAGCTAGTTCATCACGGTCAATAAATCGATAGCCTGGTATCCCACCTCGTTGTTCATGAATCACCACTCCCTTTAGACAAGTCACATCATGTGCAATATCAAAATCATATTCTACTCATTAATGCACTCCAGTACATTTACCTGAAGGTAGTATGGTTGCAATTCGCTTCTGCAGTTCGTCACTAGGAATCCAATCAACAGTCTCTAAATCTTAAATTACTACGAATAAATCGCACGTAAGTTATCACCCAAGAAGACAACCCTCGTAATGACTTGAATCAGTTTATGCTTGTGTATAGAGAGAACTTGAGCATCAAGACTATCGCTATCATCGAGAAGCTGACAAACTAAATGTCTCTAGTACTGATAAAGCGACTGAAGATTTACAACTACAAAGGGCTGGATGGTGGGACATGCTTCAAGAACCTGTTTGAGCATAAAGGATGACATTGAGATTCCAGAAAGAATACATTTATTGATTAGCTCCATAATTAGTGAAGAGTAATCTTTATTTGTGAGTCGAAAGAGGTGTTGTTCCTCGTCAATAACAACATAAGGATTTGATCGAACATAATTCTCAATTTCGCTTCTTGAATACATACAACGCGATTCTAACTCTGAAAGATCCACAAACGAAGAAGATCCATCTCCCAACACAGGAATGTGCGATAGAATCTTATGTGCATCCACGGGATTATTTACCAGCTACACGATGAGATGCATAAATAACTGATACCTCCAAGATTGTCCCACAACTGCCAAACACAGTATAACTCTCTTGATTCGATCTTTTACATAATAGAACAGTGTTTGATGTATCAATTTTCTCAAGACAATATGACTTGTGTGGAGTCGTTAGAACACATTGTTCATTTCCTCCTCCTTTTATAGTTACACTAAAAGATTCGTTCAATTCATTCTTTCCCTACGTTTCTCCCTGTTGAATGGAATTGGCAACATCCGGTTCCAATTCCATGATTTTGAAATCCGATTCAGAATAGGAACCGCTGAACACAATTTTTGACTCATTCATCTGGACTATGAACCCCAAAATGCATAATAACAAACACTTCAAAAGAGGATTCTCTACATTCCAGAGGGTTTAGTGATGATGATGAGCACGACGCATCTTCGAATAGGATTCCTTAACAGCGTCTCTCTTAGCAAGGGCTCTCTTATGAGAACCAAGCTGTACAATTACTCCCTTTTGACAACACCTACTCTCTTCTTAGCAAACTTGTACATCTTCTTCTCAGTGTTATTACCTCCAGCCTACTTTATGACACTCCATTAACAATCCAAACCTTCAGAATATCCATCAAATGCTTCTCGTATGGAAGGAGTCCAGCCACTTCGTTAACAAGTTCACGTACAGCCTTCACTCTCTTTGAAGCATGCTATAAATCACAAACGAATGATAACAACGACTCTGAAGTGAATGTGACGAGAGACTTTCTCCAACTTCTGGGTCTTGTAACCCTTCTCACGACCTGCAGCAATACTTTCCCAAGGACCCTTCATTGAATGTCAAAAACCCAATATAGCAAGAAGATTGATAGCGAATCCAGGGGGTTTTCGGTAATTCACTTCAGAGAGAGTCAATTTGCCCCAATCATTTTGGGAATCGGTCTTTTGAGATTTCTGGCTTTTCATTTGAGTTTAATTGTCCTAGTGATGAGTACTGAAGATGACCTGTTGAACAATTTCTTTGCTGAAATCAACAGTCTCCCAGCTCCGTCCGCCACAACTCCTGCTCCTTCAGATGAGGTTTATTGTTGTGATTGCTCCTGATTGCCTAGAAATCGGTTATCACATCAAACCAGTTCATTGAGTATTCAGAACGTATTATTTGCTTGGTTTTTTTATTATAGCGATTGTTAGCAAGCCCAAACCCAGTGAATCAAAACCCAAAGTAGAAGAACGATATATCCCTCCCCAGTGAAATTCGAGTTTGTTAGTAACGAGTAGATTTGCAGAAGTAGACCCTGAAGAAAAGAAGCAAGAACGACTAAGTAAATTCTTTCAAAATGAAGTTGTAGGAGAGAGAAATGTGCCTTTATTCTAGGCAAATCTCAAAAAGTCAAAACCGCATCTTCGAAGGGCCAATGGAGAAACATGGGTAGATCAAACATATCCTTGACAAGTGTGTGGATGCCTTTCTTTAACTTTATAAATTGAATGATTGGAATGAATCCGATTTTCGTCTTTTTGTTGGGAATCTGGGTCGTGAAGTGACAACAGAGATTCTTGCAAATCAATTTCGTCAGCGCTATCCATCGTTTACAAAGGCTCGTGTTGTTGAGAATAAGATGTATAAAGGTTCCCAAGGATATGGTTTTGTAGCCTTTTCAGATCCTTTAGAGGGAATTAAAGCGATGAAGGAAATGAATGGAAGGTTATGTGGAAGTCGACCGATGAAGGTGATGAAGAGCGAGTGGCAAAAGAAAGATGTAAAGAATATATCCTTGGCAGAATTGTTTTTGGGTTTACTTAATCGAACGCTCAGAAACAAGAGAAGAAAGAGAAACGGGTTGCAAAGACAATCGCAAAAGCACATACTTCTTATCATTAGTCCGTTATCCGGGTTGTTTGTTCTACATCGAAAAAGGAGGTGCTCGGGGTTTTAGAGTAATTCACCTAGAGAAATGCTATAATCGTTTGTATTTCTTTTCTCAGACCAGTACTTTTGGTAGCTACAGGATAAACAAGTCTGTTGTGAATAAGTGGAGTAATGTTGGTTAGAATGTCCGATGTTGTAACTGGTACTTCCTCTGCCGTTGTTGCTGATAATCCCTACATTACTGTCCTAAACAGGAGAATTCGTGCCTTCAAGAAGAAGGTGGAGAGAATTAATGCTCTACAAGGCAAGAAGGTAGGAATTGTGGAGATTGTTTGAGTAAAGGATCTAAAGCCCGCTCAGGTGGAGCTTTGCTCTCGTTTTGAAGTGTATTCGGGCATTCTTAAAGAACTGACTGCAATCAAGGAGCAGTACCTCAATCTTTCTCCTGAAGAGGCTGTATATGTTTAGATGGATGTTGAATATAGGTTTCTCCTTCTCTGGCTATGAGTGATTCTCCTGTCACTGAACAGTCTGAAGAGCCTGTTATCGAAGTTGCTGTGCAAGAACCTGCTGCTGAAGTTGCTGCACAAGAACCTGTTTTAGAGGAATCACAAGAGGAGAAACAGGTGGAAGAGCCTGTTGAAGAGAAGGTGGAAGCTGCTGTCGCTCTGGAAGCAGTAACACCCGTGGAGGAGGTAGTGGAGGTTGTTGAGGAAGTGAAGGTAGTGGAATCAGGTGAACGGAAGGAACGTAAACCTCGCAATGATCGTGCACGCCCTCGAGATGTAGATGCCAGAGATATCTGTGATATGTAGGACCGTCGTCAGAAAGGACATCGCTTTGGAAGGAACCAAGGTTTCAGAAGAAATGGAAAGAGGTAGTGGTTATGTTAGTGTCTTGAATATAGTGGAATTAGCAAGAAGGACCAAGAGGATGGATGGTTCATTCCAAAGAAGGTAGTTCACATAAGAAAACAGGAATAAAGTGGGGGTTTTGTGACTGTTTGTTATTAATCCCGCGGTTCTTCCATTAACAGATCCTCATTTCTTTCTTATATCTATTAAATGAGCAAAGTATATCGTTGGTATCTTCTTCATTTTGCTAATTACAGTGTAGTGGTTTCTTGGGCAAAGATGTCGGTAAGACAATGTCGAATACAAAGAAGATGGTAAAGTGGGGACTTCTAATTGATGACAAACGAGTTGTAATTACGATAAAGCACTCAATTCTATCTCATAAGAAGGTTATTTGGTATAATGATGAAATTGTCAAAGAGACCAAGCAATTCTTAACCGGTGATTTTGACTACGCTTGGTCAAAGGATAAACACATTTTCAAAATAGTTATTACTAAGGATGCAGAGGGATATGCATATTGTACGGATTGGATGGTACTGTCATGAATAGCACTCTTTATTGATGATATTAACTTCTTTGATCTCGTTAACTTTAAGGAAAAGGACAGAGTGGAGACTGAAGATATCATCAGTCGTCTGAAGAATGGACCTATCATTTCCCAAAAGGAAGAGGAAGAAGAAGAGGAGAGTGAAGGCGGTGCTGAAGTTGTAGAGGAGGAGGAAGAGGAGGTGGAAGATGATGAAGACCAAGAGTTCTTCTCAACAAGTGGTACTCAGACGAAGGAAGATGATGATAACTGGCTGGACTTCAGTTCTATTGAAGTAACTCGTACTTCAGCTCCAGAAAAGTCTGATGAAGAAGAGATTCGTAAACGACGTGAGAAATATACAGCTGGTTTGGTAGATTTGGACTTTGGCCTGTAATCTTGTGTTTAATGGAAACAGATGATTCCTTTTGAAGTAGAGAAAGAATAACAAGGAAGATGAATAGAATGACAAAGAGATAGACTTGCTTTTGATACGTCTTTTGAGGGTTGAGCGGAGAGGATTCAGGTGGAAAAGAAAGTGAATGTTTCTCCTTCTCTGCAATTACTTGCATCCAACGTGTACACACCTCCGATGCTTCCTTCTGGATGAATGACGAAATCTAAATGACAGAGAATCAATCAAACATACAGTGTTTGAGAATAGAGGGAATTTGCTCTCAATCATACAACTCACAAGAACATGAGTCTGGTTATCTTCTCCTTCTTCGATTAGCCAATACAATACAAACTGAAGAGGATCACAAAGTGGAATCTTTCGAATCGTATATTGCATTAGAAGAGATGCAGTCGAGAGAGATGGATGAACAGTGAGACATTGATGTTGTTTGATTACACCTGTGAATCAAACTTATTTCTTTCACTTACATGGAAACTGTTTCTTCATGAATTCATATACATGCTGATACTGAATCTCACGTCGTTGCTCTTTACAACACTACTTATCATCCCATATCCTATCACCAACAAAACCATCCTTCTCACACCATCGACCAACTTGGACAGAGAAGTCTCCACTCATCAACAAGAGAGACTTATAAAATCGAGAGGAACAAACATACTCCGAAAGCAACCTATCAAACGAGAGAGGAAGAAGAACATCCGCAATGCGAAGATTGGATTCAATAAATGCAAGTTGGCGTTGAATTGCGATATGACATGTTTGACTAGCAGTACAATTTGGATCATTTGAATGATCCTTTGAAAATATAACTGAAGAAAGAAGTGCAAGAACTGTAGTTACTTTCGAAACATCTTCACAATCATGACTGTCATAAAGTCCCTTAATTTGGAGTGACCGAATACCGGTCTTTTTCAAGCTAACAACTTGGTCATTTTCCATTAACCAAAATCCTCCTCGACTTCCATGAAATCCAATATGGCAATCTGTTACCTCCACAACACCCTATAACTTAGATCCATTTCCATCACAAACACGACTGTTCCCCACACAACAAGGAAAACGAAGCAGAATGAATTCGTCTGAAGATACATTGAACCGCTTACGAAAGATCGAATCATACAGATTGCAATCTTCTTCGTCTTTCTTAATATCTTCCTCCTTTATTTTACCACTGTAAGCATTCATACTTGAATTGAGAGCCATCCTGACGGCATAGAGACTTGTTTGGGTTGCATCTGCATGCGATCAGCAATCGCAATATACTTTTCACGCATCATTGCTGCCTTCTTTCGTCTGTCCTCTGTCTAATTATTTCAGTCGTGAAATATTCCATACTTTTAGACTCGATCGTTTCAATAAACGTTTCACCTTTGTCATCCGTCTGTGCCACTGAAACTGAGGATGTTCTGTTGACGATGTAAGTGTCTGAACATCGGACTTGTTTTGATCAGGAAGATCTGTTGGTAACAGAATAGGAGCAGGCGAAAAATCTGGTTTGTCCAGGTGACTTTCGACTAGATTAGAAAACTCTGTTGACTCTTTGAAGATGGTGTCAAAGGACTTGATTCGAGATAGAGGCTTTTCCAATTCACTTGTGGAGTCCATAGTCAGATCCATATTGTCCTAAGAAGCATGATATCCCTTAAGTCAACGAAGCAAGAAAGTTGATCCCTCTTCTATTTTCAAAACACTCAATATACACCATGCAGATAATAGATAGAAAAGAAGAAAGTACAGAGATTTCTTCTAATCATGCGTGTTATCACAGTATTTCTATTGCTGGTATCAGCCAGTCTCTGTTATCCATTGTAATACCATTTTGTATCGAATAATGGGACTAGGCCTCAGAGACGTCGTATTGACTATCCACTGGATCAGGACTGCCAACTATGTCATGCAATTGTAATTGAATCTGTGAAACGAATTGGTAGTATTGTTTCTGTCTCGAACACCCGAAATGTTGTCAATTCAATTTGTAAAACTTCATCCTTTGAAGGGTAAGAGGATTGTGGGATGTTCTGATCGTAAGGTATGCTTTGACTCCCGATGAGATTGCAGTATACTGTGATCAGTTCATCAAAGATCAGGGAAATCGAATTCAGATAGCTGTTTTGGGAAAACAGATGCATCGTTTTAGTGAGACTATCGATGACAATGTTTGTAATGGGTTGAATTTCTGTCCAAAGGGATGGAAATCATTGGAAGAAATCAGAGAGAGAGACGTATCCGATTTAGAGATGGAGCTCTGAGTTATTTGTGCGATATTTGTTTACTTAATGTTGGTTTGTTGAATGAAAGGGGAATTTTACGTTATTGTTTTTGATTGCGATTCCTTATGGATATCAATCTCTTGTCGGAATTTGCTGATTCATTTGAAAACAAAGAAGGGATTCGGATAGGCGGAGATGCTCTTGTCTGTTTGAATGATTCTATCAATTCTACCTTGAAAGATATCATTTACGTATAATACTCTTGTCCTTTATCAATATGAGGTTGCACACCAGATTCAACGAAAGAGTCGGCGAACGGTTCTTTTATTTGATGATATCTATCGAGCGCTTCCTATCTGTGGTTTTGATGTAAGAATGATACTGTTTTTCCACACTAGGGCTCTCTTCCTTGTCCTACTCTCATGAAATTTCCAGGCAGAGAAATTGATGATTCCAAATCAGTTATTTCCTTGACATCGTGTATGAATGAACCCATTCTTCATCCTCCCACAAAGTCTTATTCATTCTCTTTATCATGGTTTGTAATCAATGGTAAAGATATTGATAATCTTTCTGAGGACAATACTGCTTTGGATCGAGTTCGTTTACTATTTAACGTTACCTGCGAAAATGGAAACGAAAATGACCTGGAGTGTCTCTGGGACTTCCTTGAAACGAGTCCTGAAGTGTTATCATTTGCTAGCAAGTTCTCAGAATACCTTTCTGACGAGGTAGAATTTGGAGCTGTGTTTAACATAGATTCTATCAACATTGCGAGTAAAGCCCATGTCCATGGCTGTTGACTTGTATCATTTCGTTCGTACTCTAACCTCCATTATCAATAACAGTGCAGTCGATGTATTTTCCTTTGTTTCTCTTTCGTAGATGACTGATTTCTAGAGTTATGCTTTTCTCCCTCCTTTGTTGTCTTGTCTCCTTGCTTCCCAATTGTCCTATTATTCGCAGGAGAATCATTGGCGGATACGAAATCTAGCTGCTTCTGCCCTGTATTCTGTTTACGATTTGTATTTTCTCGAGCTTGTTATGAACTCTAGAAGTAAGCGGGGGGGACGGACCATCCATGACAATATTCTACGTACTGTTCAGTTACAACTGAATTCTGGTTCAGCTTCTGTTGGAGCGGTTTATGGAGCATTACATTGTAATATAGATAAGTGTTTTGTAAGGTAGTCATTCATCTCCTTGATCTTTCCATCATTGGGAAATACTTATCAACGAAATACTTTAACCATTTTGGGGGAAATCATCCCTTCTATGATATGAAGAAGGAACCTCATATTCGTCGCGAACTTATTGTATGTCTTTGCTTGAAACTATCATATAGGAAATGCTTCATGAATGCTTGCATCGGCCGAACGGAAACAATTTATTCGATGTACAACCACGAAATCGATTGGAGGAGGAGTATCAGGAATTATGTGAGAAGAAACCAATATTTGGCTATATTGACTACCATTAAATTGTACCATGATGTAGTCAATCCTTTTGTACTATTGAATGTTTGTTTGCACATCACTCTTTGTGCGTGATGACGAAGGAAACCCAAAAATCTTCTTCTATTCCAAAGATCAACGTGTTTATTGGTCGTTGTTGGTCCAAGAAGTATGATAATATGTATCATGCTGTTGAAAGTCATCTCAAAGAGAAATATAACTCAAAAGTACTTCTTAATGGTGGTTACAGACGATGTCCACAGTCAAGAAAGGTAATCACTTGTAGTTAAGCTGATTTGCAGATCCTGAGTTACATCACTCTTTGTTCCTCTGCATTCATCTTCTTGATTCTCATGTTTTCAAAGCCAGTAGTATTTGACAGTGTTGTTAAGTATAGGTGATCGATCTATTGGGTTGTACTTCTTGTAATCGTTTCCAAGACTTTATTGACACGTATCGTCTGGTGATATACTTTATAGCTGTGGGTTTGTATACTGTATCGTATTTCAGTACGATGACTCGTTCTTTTGATATTTTTGTTGATGGTTAATATGTTTTGATGGTGTTGATTCCTAGGATTGAGTGTTTATAGTCGATCCTTTGGTCAGCATCTCGATTCGTTAGAAGTCTAGTTTATATGGATTTTTAACGTGTAGGAAATTACTACAATCCTCGACTTCTATATCAAGTCCCATTATGATCACTATGATAGTTATTTAAAGAATAAATCTTCATATATCTGTTTTCTTTTATCATCTTCTTTTCAGGTTTGTCATCACATAATACTTTAACCTCACTTAATTATTATTACAGTACTACAATTGGACTCTAATTACTGTTATCCTTGAAATAATGCATTTGTGTTGATATGTATAGTATGTGAATATTCCATATTGTTAGTGTGTTGGCTGAAAACGTTTAAAATGACAGTTACATTCCAAATCGCTTCTTTACATCATTGAGAACCAAATCAGGAACAGCTTTCCCTTCAATCAGATAGGGCCAAATAGAATTAAGAACGACCTGATACCGAGGTAACACCCAAGCACTCACTTCAGGTTTTAAATAATTAGAATTCCGCTTCCATTGATCCAAAAGAAGCTTCTTTGAAGTCACATTCTCTTTCTTCAAGGACTGTATAAGAGTCATTGCCTTGATTGGGATTTGTGGCTTATTGATCATGGCAGGTGTTGAGGAATAGAAGGTTCCAAGAATAGAAAACTCGGGTATTACTTTCCCTTCAAGCAAACAACGTGCAAACCATTTGAATATTGATGAGTCTTCATGGGGAAATTCCTTCATGTAGGCAGGAAGGTCCCATAGATGTGGTCCAAAGCGAGGAGACACATAACACATGATCTGATCCTTCTTTTCATCATAGAAAGGTTGTGGGGTCTCTAATGGAGCTGAGAATGAGCACATAGGTCCATTTCCAGCTAATCGAGCCAACCAGCCTTTGTTCACTTCTGTAACACCTCGTAAATAAACTCTATCCAAATGATTCCACTCATGAACACTAACCTTCCACCTTTCTGAACTAAATCTTGGAATACGATATAATCGGGATATTTATCCTATTCATTCAAATCAACATTCTTCTCTTACTAAATCACCAGTCTTCAACGGTGATACAAAACTCTCTCGATGAATATATGCAGGCATTCGATTGTTCAAAGTGGTTGTCATGTATGGAACACGTCCTAGTGGTATCTCTAAATCTCTCGCTTCAATTACTGTCATTTTCCTGGCAACATGATCAATCATGGCTGATGCAATAATCTGTCGAATCACAGCAGATTGTGATGGAGAAGGAGGTACAATTGGCTTGGATAAAAGAGGAGCTAACTCTGATTTCTGATTCAAAATGATGCGAATGATCTGTCTTCGTAATTCAGCCATCTCACGAACCGTCTAGATTATACAATCCTTCCTCTTCCTACTTTCTCCCGAAGAAAATACTGTTGGCAGAAGTATGAAGGAGCATCTGCATGTAAATAAGCTCCTAATAATCGGAGAAGTGATAAGGCATCTGAAGAAGCATCTCTCCACATATTCAAACTCGCTCTGCATCGCTTCAATTCCTCATCTTCCTTTGGTTCTTGGTTCTTCTCTTCTTCCTCACTTGAAATATCCTTCTCTTGACCTGTCTCCTCTTCACCTAAACGCCGATTCAGCAGTTCCTCAGGACGAATGATGGGTGATCGTCCAGTGAGTGCACTAATGATGCCAATAACCAGAGGCAACACTTCAAGTCTGTCCTGAGCCAACACAACCATCTTGGCATAACGCACTCCAACAGGATATTTCATCATTTCTTCTCCCAATGCACTGATCTCATTACGATCATTCAGAGCTCCTAAAGCCTTCAACATGGACAAAGCAGCAAGAATTGAGCCTTTTTCCGGAGGTGAAGGGAATGGGAAACTCTCAATATTGGCAATGTTCATATGCTTCATTAGAAGCACCGTATCCTCTAGAGGAGTTCGACAGATCTCAGGAACATCAAACTCTGGGAACTGTTGTTGGAAGACTGCAGCTGAGTACAGACGATAGCAATGACCAGGTGCCACTCGGCCAGCACGACCCTGACGTTGCATAGCAGATGCTTTGCTGATCCATTGAACCTATTCATCATTTCCTCACTTAATATTCACCTTATACTCACAAATCCCTGTTTCCTTCTCCCACACCTTCTCTTTGGCACGACCACTATCCACCACGTATTTTATGCCAGGAATAGTGATACTTGTCTCAGCCACATTGGTAGCCACAACCACCAGACGAGTACCTTCAGGAACAGGCTCCCATACACGAAGTTGTTTCTTCTCTTCTAATAGTGAATACAGAGGAAGAATATGCATAGGAGATGTATTGGCATCTGCACTTCCATAAAACCCGTCTATTTCGGGAACTTCGTCCATTTCATCTTCCTCATCACTGTCTGAGAATCCAGTCAATCCATCTACTTCTACATCCTCTTCTCCCTGAGCATTCTTTGGAGGGACGAATACCGATGGTCCTTGAGGAGTTGTTTCATTCGTAGAAAGGACTTTGCCAGCTTCCTCTCGCTCTTCTTCTTCCAACTCCTTCTTCCTCTTGGCTACAGCAGCTGGTGAGAAGCTGATTGTGAGTCTCTTTCTCTTTTACCTACACACGTTGTAGACGTCCACATAGTTCTTCAATTTCCTGTTGTCCTGTTAGAAACACTAGTACTCCTCCTTCAGGCAACCGCTTGTGAATCTGGACCACTTTCTTGTATGCAGCTCCAACATAGTCCACCAACTCTGTCTTCTTTGCAAAATGAACACCAACAGGATACTGTCGAGCTTCCACATGGATGACAGGCGGAGGAGTTGGAAACAACACAGGGTTTTGGAAGTCTGTCACACGGAGTGTAGCAGACATGATAATTAGTTTCAAAGGAACGATATTTGGGTTCGTTGTAGCCATGGATGCACGTAATGGAATGACACGGGAAAGGAGTCCCAAAAGGAGATCTGTATTGAGATTGCGTTCATGGGCCTCATCAAGAATGATGGCAGAATACTTTCGAAGAAGAAGATCTGATTGAATCTACGGATAAACATCCGTTTGTGTTTATACTTCTTTCAACAATATTCCATCTGTCATAAACTTGATCTTACAATCTTTCCCGACAGTATGACTGTCATATCGAATTTGATAACCTACTTCACCTGAAGTGCTACATGTTGTATTCAATTCCTCTGCTACACGACGAGCCATAGATACAGCAGCTACACGACGAGGTTGGGTTACACCCACTAAGCCTGGATGTTTACTTCCCTCATGACCATAACCAGCTTCGTAAAGGAATTGAGGTATCTTGTGTTTACTCATTCATTCTATCTTACTTGGGTTGTCTTTCCACTTCCTGTCTCTCCACATACAATCACTACGTCATGATATCCAATCGATTCCATGATTTCTTGTTCCATTCCACATACAGGAAGACTGCTTCTTGCCTTTTCAATCTCTGGCTTCCGAGTGACTTTCACAAAATAGGCTTTTCCTCGCAGTGCCTCAGGGACTTCTGTTGCTAGATCTTCATTGAGACGACGGACATCTTCCAAATCATCATCATTAAGACGGATAGTCAGACCTGTTGGAGCTGCTGCTTCAATAGAAGCCACTTGTTCAACATATGTAGGACCCTGAGGTTCACTCTCCTCGCTTTCCATTATTTGAGTATCGATTTCCATCATGTTCTGAGATTCATTTGGAATCATTGGTGCAGGTTCAGGTACAGGTTCAGGTTCTGAAGTCGACATTGTTTCTTCTTGTATTTCAGGAATAGGATTTGGAACAACTTCCTTTTCCACAAACAGAGCCGACTTTTCGTCTTCATTCAATTTCAAACCCAGTTTCTCCTTGTAGAATGCATGTTTCACTTTGTCTCTCTTTGTTTGCTTCTTTCCAAGTGTTCCACTCGATTTGAATACAGTAAGCTTGTCTTTGCTTAACTGTTTCTTCTCAATCTCTGCCATTACCGTATCATGTTGTATTTTCCGTTGCTTCTTCTTCTAATAATGATTAACAAATACAATAAAAGGATACTTCAAGTGCTTCACGCTTCGCAGCACGTTTTCCCTTCCGTTGTTCTTTCAACATCTTTTTTTCTTCTCGAAGTTTTTGTCTCCTCTTCTCTTCTTTGGAAATCTTCTTAGAGTCAAGAACTACATCAGCACCCTCGCCCAATTCCTTTTTTAGTTCTTCTGATAACTCTACTGGGTTCCCATGTTTCTTAGCCCGTCGTGCTTCTTTCGAATCCATGGCTCTATCAGAAGATATGGAATCTAAGGGATTATTTGGAATGGTATAATATCAGCTGTTTTTGTCACTTGTTATTCATACAGGAACTACCTGTTACTAGAATGGAAATGAATGATCATTCTATCCTGTTGGACGTAGATCCGAATGTTCTCCAGTATCTTCGGAACAATGCCACTTCTGATGTTCCAACCTCCTTGCGAACAACGAATGTGGCAACATCTTTAGGAATCATGAACCAGTTAGGTATTTATTTCTGTTTGACTTTGAGGGTAGTTACTGTAAGTGTAAAGTGTGAAGATATCTTTGAAGAGATATCAAGCAGATTCTTTGATTTGAATAAGAGGATTACGAAAGCCCAGAAGAGTATAAGTGACTTTGAAACTCAAGTGGAATCCAAATCAAGGTTTCTGCTTTACAGTGACATTGAAAATATCTACAGTGAGCCAGCAGGTATTGCTTTATGGTGATTGTGTTTGATTAGAGGAATGGAAAGAGAAGCCATATGAATCATTCAATTTCTTTTCTCTTCCGCAATCTGGTAAGAAGAAAAAACATCCAGTTCCTGATCTCCGATGTATTTCCAAGTTGATTGAGGATGAAGTACATTCTAGTGACCAATTTGAGAGTGTAGACAGTTTCTCTTGAAAGTGAGTATACATCGTATATGAAGAATTCATCGACAGTACTTCATCCCCGTGAGGAGGCCAAGAAGACGATTACAACTCCACGCCAATCTTCTTCTATCTTTTCTTCTATCGCTCAAAGGTTTATGCATCAAGAGGGTGCTCCTCGCTTGTCAGCTTCCTTTTCTCAGAGTCAGCCTGAACGAAGTGATCTCATCTTATCTTCTTCCTTATCCAAGAAGGCATCTTCTCTACCACCACCATCAACTGCTCCACAGCCGTTACCTTCTCAACAGTCGCTGCCTCCACCTCCTCAGTCTTTACCTCCTACTCCACCTCAACAACAGTCTTTGCTTCCACCTCAGTCTTCACCTACTCCACCTCCTCAGTCTCTTCCTCAACAGCCATCACCTGCACAGCCAATATGTTGTCCACCTTCTGAATCCTTTTCTCGTCAAGTTTCTCCGGCCTATTCTCCTCCTGTTGATATCCTGCAAATACCTCCCAAGTTGCAGCGATCGGTACCGCCACCTCCTCCTCCTGTGGCCTTTACGGTTCAATCTAATACTTCTGTAAGTACAGATGTATCTTCCAGAGATATTCCTTCTTCCTCTGCTCCTTCACAAGATCCTCCTCGTCGTCCGTTACCATTTTTGACCGATCTTGCAGCAGCAGCAGCAGCTCGTCAAAAGCACATTGAAGAGAAAGCATCTTCACAGGTTGAACATACAGAACACATACACAACCCTCTCTCTCAACACGACTCCACATGTGAACCCGACCTATCTCCTCCGAAAAGAGCTATGCCTGCAAGTTTGCTTCAAGAGATTGCTAATGCTGGTACTTCCCGTCTGGATCGTGCTGCTAGAGCAGCAAGCTCCAGTGTTCAGTCGCCCAAGGGATCCCTTGTGAATCGAGCTGGAACCATCCGCAAAGCAGGAACTCTTGGAGGAGGCCAGCGCAGTGAACGCTATGGAACTGAAGTCCTGAATACTATGCGAGGAGAAACACGAGGACATCTCTTTGTTCCCGAAGAAGGCGAAAAGATGACGGAGAAACCTCCACCAAGATCTGGGAATCCTCTTTTGGACGAAATTCGTGGCTTTGACTTCTCTAAGTTACGTAAAGTGGATCGTTCTTCTCGACCAGTTGAGGAACCACCAAAACATGATAGAAGTGACACTCCTGGACTGGCTGATTTACTGCGTAGTCGACTTGAGGTGATGCAAACTGATAGTGAAAGTGATTCCAGCGACTCTCGGTTTGAGTTTTCGGATTCGTCTATTTGTTTTATACAATGATTCAAGCAATTCTAGAATAGTTATGAGACAACTATTCAATTTTAATCCTTATATAGAAAGTTGAAAGAATTCAATATAGTGCAGGACTGACCCTAGCTGGTGCTGGGTGCGGACTTCAAATCCGTAGGGGAATAAACGCCCAGCAGTTCGATTCTGCCTGACCTGCGCCATTTTTCTTTTCTAAACAAACATATCATTATTACAATCAACTATTCGAGGATGCATTGAGACAATTATTGACTCATTCCTGATCATCACGAATAATAGGAAGAAGTCTATAAATGGATTTTGGTATATAGATCTACCCTTGAATTGGTTTCCAGGCATACAATCCTCCTTCCACATAGTAGGCATTTACACCTCGACTTGCATACATCGCTGCTACCTCTTGACTTCGTTTATTCTCATTCGAATAGAAGAATACACGGATCTTGGGGAGATTATCAGGATCCCTCTCTTCGAAGGCTTTCTATGGATAATCCGTTTCTTTAATGAGAGACAAGTGATAAACTACTTGTAATATGGCCAGCTTGGTATTCCTGTTCAGTACGAGCATCGACCAAAAGTAGATATTCGTTGCTACGTGTACAAATAAAATACAGCTCCTGAGCAGAGATGGGCTTTACGACAGGTTCTTCAACAATACTCTGACCATTTGACTTTTGTTCATTTCTAATCTTTCTATGGTGTTACGCAATCCTTTAACACACACTCGTCAATTGGTTTCACTGCATTCACAGGTCTGACAAATAGAAGATAAACAGCAACAACACCGATCGCTCCAAAGAGTAAACGTCTTGATAGTTCTTTTCGATATATTTGAGTTCCTTGCATAGATAAAAGTGATTGTCGTGTCTTCAACAAATCTTGATACTATGAACTATTTGTAACTGTACGGACAATCAGAGCAGATCCATTTAACTTCATTTCATCCAACGTTCGCTCAGGCTACAATTCAACTTCCGTAAACACAAATACATTTGTCATAATAGAAACTGGAGGATTTCCAGTCAGAATATCAATCTCAGATCCCTCTAGTCCAGGTTGCGTCTGCTGAATGTAGGCAGCTAATTCCCGAAGAGTCGCTGTCTTCACTACACAAAGCGTAGCAGTAGAAGATGGCAACCGAATACGCATACGACAGGCAGCCATACCAGCTACATATGATCATTTCCCGACAAACTTACGAGTAGTACTTATATCCCGGAATACAGCAGGTGTTGGATTCATAGGAACAGGAATCTCAGCGAGTTGCGGTCTGGGAACTGGCTGTGTCTGTTGTTGCATAATCGGAGTAAGCGGTACAATGCGTGCAGGAGTGAGTGGTGCTTTGTGACGTGAAGTTTGCATCTCAATGGAAGGCTGAGCTACATGAGGAATTATGGTAGTAGGATTCTTTTCTAACTCAGCAGTGACTAGTTTTCATAGAATCAACTCATAACAACTTCGTTCGATAAACATGGACGGATCCCGGAAGTATCGCTCCGGAATTTGATGCTCCATTCCTCCTGATAATGGATTTATGATTCCAATAAACGGGAGCGTGGTGATTCCATAACAGTTTCGAATACGGTTGCCCTCACATAATTCACTTGGATCATCTGGAGTAAAATGCTACAAGTGACATATCAATCAAGATGAAACTTGAACAACAATGAAATTCGCCTTCATAATCTCAATCACCATCGGATCGTGGAAGATATCACGATTAATACGTACATTATCAAAGGTCGTTTTGTTCTACCAGTCAGGATATACTTTAAGAAGTACGAAAAGACACATCAACACCCATTTCACTGGATCTGAATATAGTGCCTGTTCTCTTGCCTTCTCCAGAAGGTACGGTCCTTTAATAGATTCAGGTAAATCAAAGCGTTTTGCAAGTTCTTGAATGATACTTATATAAAAACACCTACCACTATCTTCAGAAGATGCAAACACATTGGCAGCATACGAACCAACATTTGCATTCTCAGGACGATAGATTTCTGTGATTAAACTTCAATATCAAGGTTTACCCTGACTATTATAGATTCTTCGAAGGTCTCCACTCTCCTCCACATCAGCATCTGAGAGTTCTTCAACATCGTGGGATAGATCCTGGATGTTATTGATATTATCATTACCAGGTGTGTTATTGTCAAGGTAGAGAGAAACAGCTGTATCTAGATTTCCTCCTGACATGTCCAAATACATAACGGCTTGCTCTGGATCACATCCTACAATTTCACAAAATTGTAGTACGAATTCTTCACTTCCATCCATCCTTCTCTTTGGATTGACCGGGTTTTGACGTTGTTGTATTCTTATGGAAAGAACGATTCCTAGAATATTCGTCGTTTAGATAATGATGGAAAGCCTTCTGATCGATCACTGTATCTTTTTACATGTGAAGTATCAACATTCTGATTTGAATAAAAGGTGTGGTTCTTAGCATATTCATCTTGCGTTCACAATTCAATAATTGAATATTGGATCCTGATCAGCATTTTGTACTTCATGTTCCCATGAAGAATAGAATCCTAATTGATGCTAACACAGTTCTAATGACTCAATATTGCTCCTTTCATGATACCCTATGGGTCTTAACAAAAGGTATCTGAATCATCATGTTAAATGATTTGTATAGTATGAGTTGATAATTATGGACTCTACATAGTATATTCACATTTCCTTATTTTTACGAGATATATATTCCTGGACACTGCTTCTTTCGATTTGCGATTGGACTGAGCTATTATGTATCCGTGGTTATTATTTCTCTCTACAGCTACTTTTGTAACAGTTGGGTTTTTCGTCTATGTCCCTGCAGTTGTGGAAAGAAGGAACAGTGATTGCAGAGTAGTCCCTTCTGTCGTTTCTTGTTGAGATTATCATGTTTAGGGATTTGACAGTGGGTATATTAAGTTTGGACTTTGGGGAACAAAGTGTTCAACAATCCAGTGGAAAGAGCGAACAATTCTCTCGATGTGTATGATCGAATTCGTTTTAGTTGATTTTCTAGTGAGCGAGAGAAGCGAATCATGCTTGTCAACTCTAGATTTTGATCTTGATTCGTACTATCTTCCTATGAGTACAGGTCCAAGAATTGTCGAATCTTCGGATGCCACATGGATAGCTGGATCAGATACCTTTGTATCTTATATGAATACATACTATCTTCCTTTTCAGAAACACAGTATTCACAATGCTACAGATCAAATAATATATCAAAAGAAAGGATCTATTGGAATAGCGACTCAACTGTTTGGTGTTTGTGACATTCTCTTGTTAGGGATTGTCAATAATCGTTCAATTCAAAGTTGGTCAATTCTTTTGATTTCACTTGTAGTCAATGCTCCAGGAATTCCTAATCATTTTTTCCGTTTTCCACTCTTCAATCTAACATTCCCTGCAACCCTTCCAGTTCACTCTGGTATCAATAGTTTGATTTGATTATGAATAGAATTATATCGTTACAGTCGAACAGTGGATGTGAATAATCAGTCCGTAACTCTAGTGGACTATACAAATCGGGCTTCTATTCCTGGTGTAACTAGCAATTCATTATTTAATTCATTCTATGCAGGTCCAGTCATTTTCAATTCATCATCTTCAATGCTACGCTCTATTACTACCCACCGTTCTTTCTCCGATTTTACTAAACGTCTAAATGAACCCAGAAATTCTTCACTTCTCTTAACTACCAGATCCTGGTATCCGATATGTTTACGTTCCGTATTTCAACCATCAGACTTCCTGATGTCTTTTCTCAACCCATTTCTTACACTATTTAAGGATCATTTTATGATTGGAATGCATATTCGAATGGCTGGATCTCTCTCGGTATGGAAAGATGATGCGAGTGAAGTGACTGAGAAGCGGATTCAAGAGCGACTTCGACTTCTTAACTACTTTCTTCAGGAACATCCGGATGCTTATATTTTTCTTAGTACGGATTCTAGGCAGGTCGAGAGAAATATGACTCGTCTGTATCCTAATATTGTGAAAACTGTTGGGGATTTACCACGAATGCATACAGGTCGGTTGACAACTGAAGCTGGATTAATGCGTGTCTATTTGGAAATGTTCCTCTTATCAAAGTGTGATGTTCTTTTCCTTACTCCTGGAAGTGCCCTCTCTAGAGCTTCAAGGTTAATGAACGTGAAATCTCCCAATGTGACTTTCTTTTAGTTTCTTATTGTTTGTTCATACTGCTGTTCTTTTAGATCAAGGATAGTCTTCTGATCCATAGTGTTTCTTTTCTTTTGTCTTTTAGAATGAATGATAGATCTTCAGGGAGGCAGTTTGTTGTTTCCATGGGTAGTGGCGCTGTCTTCATCTTCCTAATTGAAGTTCTCATCCAGACCTTGTTTCCAATATCTTTTCGTAATTATATCATAGAAAGAATATAATGATTAGAAGTTCCTATTATTCAATTCCGAAAACACATTATCCAAGCAGAAAAGGACTCTAATCCTTCATCAAGGGTCGTTCGTTTTTCTAGTACAATGAATAA
Organism: Blastocystis sp. subtype 4; assembly: GCF_000743755.1. Classification (NCBI taxonomy): domain Eukaryota; class Bigyra; order Opalinata; family Blastocystidae; genus Blastocystis; species Blastocystis sp. subtype 4. Next base: position 17,087 of record NW_014569502.1, on the reverse strand, counting down.
GTGAATATAATCATAGAGACTTCATTGAAGTGGATCGACACTCCCAGATCCAATAACGATAGTAGTTTACCTAGGAATCGATACATTGACTTGTTTACTTCAATTCCCGGGAGTAATTGTCATCCAAGCAGTATCGATTACAGTAACGATTCTTGGTAACAATGTAAGAAGGAACCTAGCACTAGGTCTCTCGAATTTGAACGTAGGCAGCAGTGTCTTTTTCTTCATTACAACGAGTATGTTAATTAGCTATTGTTCACTTGTAGTTCGATTCCTAGAGGTATCCGAGGAGAATATAAGGAGAATGAGTTGGTGCAAGTTTATTATCTAACAATAAGTACGCCCTTTTCTTCAATCCACATCTATGACAACAAAGGCATTCATTGGGCCCATCTTTCAAATGTATGTCTGCAGCGTGGTACCCGTAATCTGATCGTATTTCTAGACAGTCATCAGCATAATCCATTCTCGGAGAGACTCAAAGGATATCAGCATCGTTGGAAATTTAAGAGTGTCACAGGCCCTTTCCCTTCCAGTGATTTTGATCATGTTCTGTATGAGGGTGATGGTTCGTGGATGATCATTCCTGGGTGGAGTCAACATACTTCTCATTTTGCTGAGAATGCTATGATTGTGAATCACCGAGCTAGTAATCCTTCTGCCTTACCTCCAGTAGGATTTGGAAACAATCTCAACACTAGATGCGAAATGTCTTTCTCCCACAATTCATTCGAAAAGAGGAAATTAAGTGGACAAAAGGATTCATCGATATTCTCAAAGCAACACATCCATTAACAGGACCAAATGCGATTCATTTTCATGTGTCTGAAGATATCATTCATATGATGAAGAAAGCTCATTTTCTGTGTTGGAATCACTTGGTAGTCTTTGGATTGTCTTATTATTCAGACTATTAGTGGGCATGTGGATCATGACGGTCGAGGTGGATACTTTCCATATCCCTACGAGGGAGATGTACTACGATCTGCTACCTATAAGCACTATGCTATCCACGTGGATCGCCTGTATCAGAGGGAATCAACTCAGCTTAATGTATTATATCTGCCACGAGATACGAAGAGCAACGGAAGGCAGGTCCTCAATACAGACGAGGTCATCCATCTTTTCGACTCGATGAAGGTAGGACTAAGCAGACCTGTTGATATAGAATCGATTTCGTTTTAACCAGGTTCTTATTCACAAGATTCCCATGGAGGAACAGGTTCGAACTACTGTGGAAACTGATATCCTGATCTCTGTTCACGGTGCGGCTGCTGCGACGATTGTTTTCCTCCTTCCGCGATCTACCTACATTGAATTAAGACCCCCCAATTTTCGGGACAATTGGTACAATCTTGTGTGTAATCAAGGGCGATTACAGCATGTGGCTATGAACAATTTCTCTGTTCCACTTCCCGCTTCGTGTCCAAGCATTCGAGCAACTCTGGATCCTGTGAAATATCAAATGTGTTGGAGAACAGTTCATTTTGCCAATTTCTATGTATGTATTGAGTGTTTGCGTAGTGTGTTAATTGAGCAATATTCTGTTGTGAATCTTTTAAAGTATGGGTTATTCATTTACCATGTTTCTTCTACATCCTTTTATTTGAAATAGAGATGTGAACTAGATGCTCTGTGTTCGCTCCACTTCTGAATCGCCCATCTCCTTCGTAATTAGTGAGATCCACAAAGACCCAAATCGGGGATCTTTTTGGAATTACAAACATTCAATTAAAGACACCTTTATATTTCCACAGTGAGGAAACCTGTGAGCTGAAATGCAGACAGGAGATCCTAGTGATGATGTTTCTGGTGGTTTTGGATATCGACAATCGTATCCCCGTTGCCGTTTATTGGTCTTTTGATGTATAGAGTATATGAACAGAAATAGTGCAGTGATGGACCAAAAGAGTATTCGTCAATGCAAGGCAGATCAAGCGAGAATTCTGGAACAGTTCAATACTCCCTATTATTCAATTCTTGTAAGTGTAAATATACGAGTTATTAACATTGCAGGAGTTTGGAGCGGAGAATATGTTGTCTTATGAACAAGTGGGTCGCATGTTCTTGGAGATTGTTTCTGGGTCTTTTATTATTAGCAAATGGAAAGCTGTTGTATTTTTCTCTATTCCTAACGTGTAGTTAGTACAGTCACTTCAGGAGAATCGGAGTAACCGAGCTGAATATGATGGTTCTGGTGATGTCTTTGAATTCTTGTTAATATGTAGATACTGTCACTGTAACTAAAGTTGACATCATTCAAAAACAGTTAGAAGCATTAGTGGTTTGTCGTCCCTGGTTATGTCTTACAGTTTAGGAACAAATGGAGCGTGTGAAAGAAGAGAGTAGGAGGAAATCGGAAGAGTTGGAAATGCTTCGTAATTCCGTGCAGCAAGGTCTTTCATATCCTCCTCCAGAACCTATCTATTCTCAGAATCCTATTCGCAGAGAGGAAATTACTCATCGTGGTTTACATGATTTCGAATCTACGAATCCGATCCCTGTAGACGACTATGTCATGGACTTTTCAAAGCCAGCAGGGTACCAGCCACCGACTCAAGAAAGGTCGAGGGAAGTGCGTCGTAGATCGATCGAGCCCACTTCGCATCCTATGCCACAGTCATTATTGGAAGTGATGGAGACTCAGCCGGCGGTATCTACGAGAGAAACTCAGAAAGCACCATCTGTAAGAGAGATTCAGCCTATACCATCACCAGTGGAGGCTGAGCCAGCGGTATCTCTGAAAGAGGCTCAGAAAACACCAGCTGTGATAGAAACACAACCAGCAGCCCCAACCTTGCCTGCTGCACCTCCTCGCCGTCGTAGAAGTACAAATCAATCACGCGATGGAATCCAGCGATCGTTAGGGACACCTCTCTCCACTTCGGCAAATGAACCTGTGGCTGAAGTGCGAAGTATTCCTATTGGTGTACGGATGAGTGGATCAACTAAACTGTAGGAGGATGTTGATCCTGCTATTCGACAACAGAAATCCCTACTTATGGAGGAACTGCGACAGAGTGCAAATCGACGGATCTTGGCGACCGAGTAGTAGAACTGGAAGAAGGTAAGGTGTAGAGAGAGAAAGAAGGAAAAGCAAGAGGAACCTGTTCAATCTCTTGAAAGAATTGTGAAAGGAGGAGAAGGAGAGTCGAGCATTACTAAGACACAACGACAATTAAAGATGTCCCTAAATGATGAAATTCGTTTGAAGATGCAGGAGCGCTTGAGAATCATGAGAGAGAGTGACTCGGAGGAAGATACTGGTGTAAACGAGATGGATTTGACTGTTTGTTGCGAAGTCCCGCGGTGAAAGGAACACATTTCGATATGTTCATAAATAATGGAAAAAGGCATTACCAAAGCTCAATATTGGTCGCTCGTCTTCTGTGCATATGCATGCATGGTTGGACAAGGATTTATCGATAATGTGCGATCGGTGACATATCCAATGATGAAAGAGTCTCTAAATTTGTCCTACAGCCAGTTTGGATCCCTACAGTCCATGGCTCAATTTTCCTATCTTTTATGGTCTCTTTCTGTCGCCATGACACTTCAACGTTTTGGATTTAAGGCTGTTATCCTATCTGCATTTTTAATATCTACTGTTGGTTGTCTCCTCACCTCCACAGCTACCAATTACTGGACATTGTTTTTGTATCAGTTTTTGGCATGTGCAGGTATGGGAGGATTGGATGATGCTCCTCATTCAATGTCTTCGATCCTATTCACCAACAATACAGGCATTCTTATGCTTCTCCTTCACAGTTGTTATGGTTTAGGAGCCATTATTGGACCTCTCTTTGCTGGAGGTATAAACAGGTGGTTGCCACAGTACAGTTTCCGTGGAATCAGCCTGGGAATGACCGTTCCTCTTCTTCTGTTGGCACTACCTATTCTCTTCATTCGATTTGCCATTAATAAACCAAAGACAGAAGAACAAGAGAAGAATCATGAGGGTTTGACAGTGGGTACAGCGCTCATCTCTCCAATGGTATGGCTCCAGGCAATGATTTTAGCCCTCATGACCACAGGAGAGCGTGCAACCTCAGCTTGGGGAGGCATGTATCTTCGTGATGTGTTACATTTGGACCCGACGAAAGAAGGAGCATGGTTCAATTCTTGTTTCTACGTTGCATTCACTCTAGCTCGTCTCTTTGGAGGATTCCTGGTGGATTGGTTAGGTGCATTTTCAATGGAGTATATTGTCATGTCGTGTGCCATAATCATTTTTGTGGTGGGGCTTTCGATTGGTAAGGCTGGGGTATATGTTCTCCCGTTTGCTGGCGCTATGGTTGCTTTCTTCTGGCCCACCTTCATTGTGACATGTATGCGATATTGGAAAGAAGATGCGGCTGTTCCGATTAGTTGTATTCTTCCTATGCAAGCATCCTTGGGAATTCCAATTCAATACGTTCTTGGTGTGCTAAATGATAAGTTTGGACCCAAAGTGGCGTATTGGTCGACAGTTCCAATGATCGCTACTGCACTTATTCTTCTTATTATATATCATCTAATCGTACTCAAAAAGGAGAAGAGAGAGAAAGAAGCTCTATTATCGAACACCGAGACTCAAGAAGTCACAGTGAATCTTCCACAGTAATTTGGTTATGTTGCTGCATCAACGTTGTCTTGTTTGTTATTAAGAGTATATGATTCATTATTTGTTACCCTTTGTGTCAATGGACTCAAGTAATAATGTTAATCCATCATTGTAATACTACTCTATATTATTCACTGGTAGTTCTTCTGATCTCACACAAGGGTATCCAATATCTAAAAAAAGGATACAGGTATTTGCTCTTGGTCTATTTCAGTTCAGATTTCATATTCGGAGAATCAGAAAGAGTCTCTAAGGCGGCAAATTCTCTCTGAAAGGGGATTCTACTTTTATATAGATAACCATCTGAGGGACTTAGAAGAATACGAGACTTTGTTGAATTCAGTCAAGGAGACAAGAGAAGATGTTCAAGTTTGATTGATTTCGAGTGGTAATGAATAGAATGAACTATTGAAAGTGATGTATCAATTATTTCGGTGTATCTTTATGAATGCCACTCATGCCGATCTAGAAGTTAGACGGCAGTTCTTTAAAACCCATTATAAAATCTTTGCTTCTAAGGAAAATATACGTGATCTAGAGCTACTTGAAGTATTTGCCTTTAGAGTGCGTGTGATCAGTGTTAATCACATGTAGTCACCTCATTTATGTCCAGCAGAGTATCCCGAGACCGCTAAGAGCCCGACTATCTGGTTATCCAAAGAAGCCTTTACGTTTCTCCATAAACAAGTTAGAGAAAAAGAAATGCAAGGAATGCAGGATTATTTGTGTAGAGTACTCTCTCATTAATAGTATGATCTGTAGCTTCTAACTGTTGTTCTGTTACCAGAAGAACCTAGTTTGTATAAACTTGAACTGTTATCGTAGAAGAAAAAGCTCCAGATTCGATACTCCCAGATCCAATTTGGTTTTTCTCTCCTTCCAGTTGGTTACCGATAGTAAGAATCATTCTATACTCTAAGAACTAGGAAGGAGTGGATCATCTTCATGACAATCCTTCTATTGCCCTTCTCCGATTAGACCAGTTCCTTCAATGTGACTCATCCCAATATCCACCCTCAGCCAAAGAGAAGCACATTTCGTGTTGTGCTGTAGGACGTGGAGGTTCAACAGTTCCATTGTATCCTTGCATTGATATCCAGATCGTTGTGGCAACTGAAGATACCAAGATCCATGTTGTTCAATTTACGAATTCCACTCAGTCATCGTTTCAACATGTATTTCTGTTTTTTGCTTCTTCTGTAGTATACCCTCTATGGACATCGACTAGCAGTCACAGCTATGGATATCTCAAAGAATACGGAGTATCTTCTTTCCTGCAGCATTGATGGAGATGTTCGATTATGGTCTCTGAAACAGTATTCCTGTCTGATATGAAACACTATATGGTGATGATTTCTAGTCTGTCTATTCATTTACTCAAGTTCCTTTATGGTGTATTCGGTTTAGTCACTCTAATTCACAATTTGTATGTGGAGGACTAGACACACACGTGTATTTAGGTGATACTTCTCAAATGGTTCCTTCGCATATCGGTTATTATCATAAATGCGATATCATAGCGTGTATATTCACTTCGAATGACCAGTACACTATAACATGTGACGAAGAAGGATTCATTCGATTGATCAATACTGGAACAGGGTTTGAAATATTCTTAAATATTACTTATAGAGCTTGTGAACGCCTTCTAATTACACGAGCACGTGTAACTCGATTGATAACTGTGAGAAAGGATACACTATTAGTGTATGGGACAGAAGATGGCTATATCGGTGTATATCAAGTTCAAATTGGAAAGATCCTCTCATTTACAAAGCAGTTTAATTCTGTTTGATTTGTTGGTCTGAATGACTTGTATAGGCAATCACAGGTCTGGAGGCATTCCATGATGATTGTGTTGTAACTTCTTCTCTAGATGGTACAGTCTGCATCTACAAAGTGACGGAGAGTAACACTCTTGTGGAATCAGGACTATTCAAAAGTGCTCGACCCGTTCATACACTCCTGGACTGTAGTCATAATAGGTATTTTGCTATAGAACTAGACTACTTATGTTTGTTCATCCACAATCATCTAGTTTTATTTGTGAATCTTGTTCAAACGATATTTAAATGAGTCAGAAAGCAGATTCTCAAACGAAACTGCCTTCTTTGGGTGATTATTGGAGTTGTTGTTCATTTCTAGCTTCGTTTGTTCACACAGACGTAATCGAAAAGAGTATGACTCTTCGGAGTATTCAGGAACTTCCACAGACAGAACTGTTGAAAGTTGGTCAATTATTGTTCCAATCTCCTTTAGATTGACGTCACGAGTTCAACCGATCTGATTGATGAATTAATTCCAGGAAACAAGTGGTTTTGGCTCCTTTTTGTTGGTAATGGTAAAAACAGACGCCTAATCTTGAAAGCAAAATCCGAACAAATAGAAAAGAGGTGAGTTTAAATGGTTTTTGTGATTGTTAGTCCTCAATTCTATTTCGATTGTAAGACTGAATTGTCCTATCTCCATCGATTCAGAACGCTGACAGTTTTAGTATTTTCTGCAAAAGAGGAGGATGAAAACAATTCTTTTGTATGTCCTTGTTCGTGCTTTAACAGTAGTCCTTCTTGAAGGATAATCCAGTGGCTGGAGTTGGATCGGGTTCCATCATCTATACAGATCATGGTTACTCGGCTTCGGCCACATTAGTCAAACCCTCGACAGAATCAGTAGTACTTATTTGTATGTTTCATGTAGATGGAAGCAAATAATCTCGTTGAATTTGAATTCCAATTGGGTGATACAGATGAAGACAATGATCCGGATCCACAATCAATTCTTATCCCATATATGAAGAGTATTGAAGATGAGACAGCCGAGAAATTACGTGGTGCTAGTTTATTGAAGGATACACTAGAAGCATTGATGGCCTCTATCAAAGTGAGAATGGAATATAATAATGAAATCCAGATCTCAGATGAGAAGCATGATGATAATCCTGATAGTATTCCAGCTCTTATTCCTCCACCTTATGAGATCCCAAGTGTTCCTTCTTCTACAGTCTCTACTCTTATGAACACTTCTTCTACTGAGTCTGTATCCTCTGAACTTATTTCTGTCCCTTCTCGAGCAACCGATTCACAAACCACTTTAGAAGCTGACAACAAGGCAAAAGGTGATGACGATGAAGAGGTATTGAGAATGATTAAGGATCTGGATGAAAGTACACGCTCCTTATTAGAAGCAATTCAGAACTCTGTTCAATATGATATGACAGAAACAAATTCAACTCAAGAATCACATCCAGAATCGTCAACAGAAGGAACCTCTAATTCGGAATCAATCATTCAGACAAACACAAATGATGAGTATGCTCGTCAGTTCTATGAGAACATTTATCTGTTTCAAGCACGAAATGCATTTCAAGAAGGAAAACACTCCAAGTGTATTGAAACATGTCGATTTGTTCGGTCTCTCAATCCTAACAACACAACAGCCAAAGATCTGGCTATTCGTTCATATCTTGAAATTGGTTGTGTGGCTGAAGCATACGCTGAATTGAGTTCAGGAGTTGATTCCATTGAGGAGTTGTATTTGCTGGGGAATGTGTATATGAAAATGGGGAAGCTGACATTGTATGCTACATCGATTTTGTGAAGATTAGAGCAAAATCTGTATGGGAATATCTTATTCAGTTTCAACAGCAATCCGCTCAGGTTAAACTGAATGAAGTAATAATTATGAAACTTGTCTTAATTAGTGTAACCATATTCAACAGCTGTATGATGAAGCTCTGTTGTATATGGATGCTGAATACTATGTGAAAGCCTCGAAGTTGTTATCATCAGTCTTTGAAACATGTTCAAACAATCGAAATGTGGTATTAGCAATATTAGAATGTGATCTTCAATCAACCGATAAACGTTTGTTGACAGAAGGAATGAAGTTAATTCGAATCCTTCTAAAAAATGCTGCTCAATTCTTAGTTGATAGTACACATGAAGAGAGAATCTCATTGCTAGCAACAATGAATCTTAACTTTGCTTTATCAAACTCAATGGATCTGAGTTTGCAAGAGAAAACATTCAATCATAATACCCTTTTATTAGTGACCTACCAATTATTTGATTCTTCTGAGACTTGTTTTTATTGTTCACTGAATCATCCTGACAATGACTTTGTAAGTATTCATTCGAAATTATCATCTTCAGACAATGCTCTTCTTACGCTTTCTAATTCAGAATAATGAGACAAGCTCGTATATCAATCTATCACGAGCTATTGCCTTGTGCCCACAAATACCACCTCAGTTTCATTCATTTGATAATTACATCCAAGCCATTATTGTACGATTGAATACAAAGAATAATATGAAGGGATTGAAAGAAGAAGGAGAGAAGTATTATATTCGAAAACGTCAACATGAAGCCATTCATGCTTTCTCACAAGCACTTCAGTTGATTCAAATCACAGAATCAATCTATCCAGAGCTCCATTTGTCACATCTCAAGTCTCTATTGTTGTATTTCTGTGCAGATATGAATTATTATGCCAATAACTACAAGAAAACCATATGTAGAGAATGGACTGATATAATGACGTAGACTTGTGTTCAAAAGGACTTCAGAGGAATAATGTTACAGCAATTCTGTACTTACGTCGTGCTAGAACCTATCAACGAATGAATCTTCTTATTCCTGTAGATTAGTGTGAGGTATATGAAGGTTCAGGCACTTATAGACTTCAACAGTTATCTGAATAACTTCCACGAAGATAATAGGATCAAGACAGAAATGGGCGCTTGTTCATCAAATTTGTAATCCCTTCTTTCTTATTCAATTCAAGGAATTTAGCAAAGAAAGAGTATTTGAATTTCCGTTCTCAGTTATTAACCTATTATCGTCGACCAATGGTCTTTCAGTATGTTCATTGTGTGTATTGGTTATATTACTTTTATGAATCATAGTGAATTAGAATTCTCTCGAATTATTGCCACTCATATTCATTCATATCCGTTTTATCCATTCTTCTTTTGTAGAAGTCTTTGAGAATTGAATTAGAAATAGTCGAACAAGCTTCTCTTGCTTTTAGACGATTTGATCTGATCTCATTTATAAGCAATATGAATCGATTTGCCATCATGATGAATCTTGATCCTGAAGATAATCCTCTTGCTATAGTAACAGAAGAAGAAGAAGAAATGAAGGCTCCTTTGACAGAACGAGAGAAACAGATTGAAGCAATAAAGAAACAAGAACATGAAGAACGTACTGAAGAGAATGAAGAATAACCCATAGCTAATTATTCGGCTACTACTCTCTCTGAAGAAGAAATTCGACGTTTTTATGCATATGACTGTCATGATCCAACCTTGTTAAGTACACTCCAGACTATAGATCGATTAACTGACAAAGGATTAGGTAAAGAGAAACCTGATACAGTATGTACAAGTGTCTCTCTTCTATCAATGCAACAATACTATTATTATTGGTCTCTATGTCTTCTAATGTGTGGAGATTATTCTCAGTTATCCTGTTCATTCTATTTCATTTATAGGTCATTAAAGTTTGCTCGAAAGAGTGATCGGGTTTATCAAACCATCTTACAGAAGTATCCAAGTGATATTCCACCTACTTATTTACCACCATTCATAATCGGGACTATTTCTGACCTTGTGTTATATGTCAAAAAAACTCTCGATTTAGTAAATGATCTTCAAGATAAACAACGATTCGATTATATAGAGAAAGCATTATCAGAAGTATTTGCAAAGGCTCCTTATCATTATGTTTTACATACAGTGGTTCCTCGTAGTCATCATGATCATACTTCACAATAGGACATTTACAAAGAAAGGAGAGTTATCACTATGTATCTCCTCAACAATGTGTTATTCAAGTGATGCAGAATGGTCAAACAGTAGGAGAATATGCCTTCCCTTCGTTATGTACTGAAACTGTTTCTCCCCTGTTATTATCACGTCCTCTTCTCTTACGTCTTTGTTCCTGTTACCTCGTATCTGGTCATTATCAGAATGGAATTGCTTTAATAGAACAAGTGTTTTTCAATCTTCGATCTTCAGTTGATACAAGTGTTGATGATCCTGAGAAGGTCTTTGCAATGCATGGTCATCTTGCTACAATGGATCTAAAAACTGTGTATACGGATCGATTCCCAGACTCAGAACTATTATTCTATTACATTCAGTTCCTTTTATTAACAGAGGATATGGATCGTGCAGTGTATGTTCTATCAATCTTACCTCATGGCATTCAATCGGAACCTGACTTCCTTCTTATTGCAGCTTATCTGATTTGCTCAGTTGTAAGCAATTAGTATTTGGAGTTAGTAGACAGAGTTCTCGCTCAAGAGGAAGAGAAATGAGTAGCATGAAGGATTTCGGTGAGCGTGTGAAACGAATTCAGTTGAATCGTATTTGGTTTTAATAGTCTTTTGATATGAAGATGTTGAGAATTGTGACATCATTCTGGAGATGTCATTGGAACGTGATTCTGTGCGTCTCGAGATGGATAGTAATATCTAGACGAATTTGGACATGAAAAAGGAGGATGAAATCGTTGTGAAAGAAGCAACAGATTTGATGCATGCTCATCAGTATGAGGTTGCTGGAAGAATGTTGCGGAAAGTAATGAATCTGTATAGTTATTCACCAGAATTGGCAGAAATGGTAGCATATTGTGATGTTAACAGTAACAATTATCACATGGCTATAGGAGAGCTTCGACAAATCATTTACAATGATCCATTACGACTAAAGGCCTATACAATGCTTTCTCGTGTCTATTTGGATATTGGGAATGTAGAATTGTTGTGTTATGGGTATGTTGTTAATGTTGTAGAGCACATCAGTACTACAATTATTATCAGTATTTGTGCACCCATTATCAATCCAATGAACAGATCATGATAGAACCATGTTTTATCGTATTTTTGGTAGTTTCATTCATAATTAGATTCCAAAGGTTGAGAAAGACTATAAATCAGTTTCTATTATTCTGGAATCAGAGTCTCCTGAAAACGCAATTCCAATTCTCAATTCATTTATTGCAATGTGTCCACATTGTCGAGAAGCTTATGTTCAACTGCTTTATTGTTACTATTCTACAAGCGATTGGTCATCAATGGAGCGATTGTTAAAGAAGCTTCTCAGAAATACTGCACGAATTGTTCAGAATCGTAATGATGAGAGTTGAGAATCAGTAATAGTGATTGAAGAGAGTTTGCATCCTAACGTAAAGAGATACATTGAAGAATACAAAGTAATGTTAGAACCAACTCACTGCCTTCTGGATGAGCATGCGAGAGTGATTACCGATGATTCTGAAATCGTGTTCATTCATATCTCTCATGATCTGTAGTTTCTTTATTATATCCGTTATTTGCTACTTCGGAATTACATGGACGTTGCCAAACACCTGCTCTCAGACTATCGTCACATCAATGATATTCTATATCCTGCGAAACCACTCTCGTTTCTTGAATCCTATCACTATGGAGAAGATAATGCAGTAAATCTCACCGAAGATGGATTGCCCCAGAAATGGAGTGATGTTTGTGACTATATTGGTGGCCAACACATTCTGAATAATTCTTATCGGATTTATCCATTGTTTGTAATAGTCCGTGCTGCAATGGCTTGTGTAAGTGGAACCACGGTATTTCTGGAATGTCATAATAAGTGTCTAGAAACAATTAAAATTGAATCCAAGAGATCCAGAGAAAGACAAGACAAATACAGACATGTACACCAAAACACTATTGTTTGTGAATACTGGCTTCTTCTATAATGAAGTGTTGAATATTAGCCGACTTCGAGCATATATTCTATCAGAACGAGCAAGAAAGAGATTGTCTGTAGGTGATTATCAGAATGCTGCTGTTGACAGTAATGAGGCTCTAAATTATGATTCAACATTAATTGAATGTTATTTATTGAAAGCACGTGCTGAAAACTATAGAAAGGATTATTACAAAGTATGATGTGAATGCTAATTGAGATGAATAGGCAATCACCTATTATAAGTTGTACTTATTACAAGGAAAACAATGTAAAGAGTTTGATGAAGCAAATAAAGAATATGAAGAATTGAAGAAGTTAATTGATATAGAAGACTAAGTAATATTTTGTTTGAAAGTAAACAAATGAATCATAACTCTCTTTCATAATCAATAGAATCAATGATGCTGACCAAAATGTATCTCTTTTACCTCGTCCAATTCCTGTTTCTCCATGATATGATTCCCATACAGTTCCAGTTTCTGTCATCTGTAGATAACCATATCACTCCAATCTTACTTGGTCCAGAATTGTCTTGATCAATCCCTCTCTTATCTCTCCATAAACAGTTCGTATCATGGTCTACATTATTACTAAACAATCCTATTCTCACATAACTGAAAAAAGATGATGAGTATCGTTTGTCAAGCAAATGATTGTGAATCTCACGAAGAATTAGGTAGTTAAAATGAACAAATATATCTCCTCGATAAGTCGAACCTCTCTCACGACTATCTGACTGATCGTATAATGGATCTGAACGAGAAAGAGAACGAATACCATGAGGTCCAAGAAGCTATTCTTCATATTCATCATTCTCATCTTACTTCATTCGTATTCAATAAATGATATAAATAGTCATCAATTTTGACATTCCCAATTCCAATGAGATTAAGAGCAAACGGTAATATGGTTCCATAGCCAATGTGACAAGTCAGTTCATCATCTCCCATGTCCCCAAAACATCGCTTCTCTTCATCCCACAGCCACCGTTTCATTTTCTGCTCTGTTGTAGCCAGACGGCGCATCAGACGTCCTTGCATCTCTTTGTCAACATCAAGGAAGTCAAGGAGCAGGAGGAGCATTCGGGACTCAAAGACATTCCAGACAGTAACATCCAAATCCAATTCATCTGAATGACTATGTGATGGACGTGGAGCATCTCCAAAATAGTGAGGATTATTGTCATTGTCACGATGATAGAGATAGCGTGTAGAAGCTTCGGTTCGTTGCATCGATTGCTGAGCAAGTTGTAACATGGGTGTGAGAAGTTCATAAGCAAGAGCATGAATTGGCAGAAGAGTCTGATCGTCCGAAGGAATGGTGAGATGGCTTCGTTGTCTCCTCATAAGAGTATCCAGTACAATGAAGAAGATATGAGGACAAGTATCAGCAAGAGGATAAGTTGACTCACGTATGAAGAGACGTGTGATGAGAGAAGAGAACAGACGTGAACACAATGATTGATTCCATTCACAGAGTAAACGCAAGACCCACCCCTCTTCATCACCACAACTGTTCTGACTTGTAATGCAATGTTTAGAATCACAACCACTAAGAACAGACCATTCTTCAGCATGTTGATCAGGTACTATGACTTATTCTTACCAAGTTATAATACGAGGTGTGATGATGAACGAAGCTAGTGTATTGGAGAGAAGCCATCGTGCTTGACGGCCTGTTCGATAGTTGATTCCACGAGATCGTAATTCAAGAAGTGAATCAACCTGATTCTGAAACAATCGACCTAGTTGTTAATCAGTATACACTATGGCACTCAGTCGCTCAATGGATTGGGTTAATTCGATTCCACTGAGTACATGAATCCTCATTTGTTGAGGTAACGAAAGTAGTTCGGAATCATCTTGATCATCTTCAAGTAGAAGATATTCCAGTCGAAATGGAACCTACTTCACATCTTGTCTCATATGGAAGTACCTGGACAACACGAGCTGTAATCAACGTATTGCCATGCATAGAGGTTGAAGGTGGAAAAGAAGGAATAAACGGCCATGATTCACGTTCACGAGTAACACTTGGGAGAGACTGACCGTGATGACTGATTGTTAGATGGGATCATTCAGATACATGCGACGATAACTCTCTGAAAGAGTATCACGAAGTGATAGTTGTTCACTGAGATCTGATTCAAGAACTTCTTGAACGTGATGGGGAATGGATTCTTCCTCTGCAGAGAAGCAACTACAAGACAGATGATCTAAAAAGAAGGGATTTGGGGGAAGAGAAGGAGATAAAACAGAAAATGGAAAACCATGTGAATACACTTCCGTTGGTGATTGATTGTCTGGTGCATCCTGGATGATGAGGCGGTATGGTACAGGTTTCATTGAATGATTTGTTGCGTTAAAGACAATCGAGAAAGCATTCTAGAGTGAAATGACATAGACAATAGTACAAGATCAGAACCTTTGCTAAGAGGAGATGTAACAGAAAATGATGAATTCTTATAGGGATTATGCAAGTAATGGAGAAGGGTGATGTTAGAAGGGGAATTTGAATCCTCTAGCGGTGATCCCTCCACTCGAAACACGATGTCGTTATCTTGTCGAACGAATGTAAAAACCAGATTGACACCATTCGTCTCATCTTTGATGCGATAACTCCCATAATTATCCAGATTGTATTCTTCCCATCCATACTTCTCAATTCCATTTCTCTGGTCCTTTGAAAACCGCAAAGCAGACACATTACTTCCTTCAAACCACATAAAACCAGTCTAGATGGAATGAACAAAGAGAGACACATACATTCAATAGAGTATCGCCGAACGAAGTGAGACTCATAAAGTGAAGTGGATTAGTTGCAACAGGAAGTAGAGGATCAGTGGATAAAGCGATTGGTACTAAAAGAATAAGAATCCATACATATGATATTCTCATCGAAAGTGAATATGGATAGTAACGATCACATACCAGAGACGGATATAATGTTTATGATTGCTTTGATTTCCCTCCAACAGGAGAGATGAGGACATGACTTGAATGACGATGGAATCGAAACCAATCTCGTTTGTACAACAGAATATGGAGTTATTTGGGTTCCAGAACGAGAATGAAGCTCTATTTACTTCGTTTGTGGAATTGCTGGATAATTGCGTTGATGCTGTGATTTCCAATACTTCTATTGATCGGGAAGAAAAGGAGATCAACATCTGTTTGACTCCTTCGAAATCTGGTGGAACATATTGCTTTTCTACAGTTGATAATGGTATTCGTTGTAATTGATTATGAAGAATAGGAATTGGAATGACAGGAGACTCCATTCCTTCTCTTTGTGGAGGCATGTTTTCGACGTCGAAAGGAGATTCTCAGAGCCAGACTATTGGGAAATACGGAGTTGGTCTAAAAGCTATTCTTCTCTTCTATCATGCAACACTTACAGTCTCCAGTTCCACTCGTAATGAGGATTGTGTAACTTCCTATCGATTGTGTTTAGACCCGATTGGTGATCGTTGCAGCCCCTTAACTGTTCTAAAGAGGAAGTCAGTGCTCAAACCGGAACAATTGAAGTCCTCTCTGAGTGGAACGCAAATTACAATTGACAGTATCAAAGGCGACGATTCCATTCTCTATCATCAAGTGGAAGAGTATTTTCATCGGTTGATTGCTCTGTTCCCTCCTTTTCATCTTCACATTCAAATCACATCTCATTCGTCTCTTGAATATGTACGAACTATTTTAGTTCTTTACTCTAGCATCCACCTCATTTGTGTTCAAACCGATTGTTTTCATTCCATGAAATCGGATTTGCATCATCAAGGGAATTCTCATCCACATTCCATGAAGAATCTTTCGATATCGATTGCTTCACACTCCTTCTTCCCACATCCTCTCCAATAGCTACAGAAGTGCGTCATCAAGATGATCATGCATCGATACTCCTTCTACGATATGTGAATTAGTATAATTCATCGCTCCAATTAATTTAAAGCAAGCCATTGCTAGCAGATAGTGGTGGATGTGGAATCACAAAAGGATTTCTTCAGTACAGTCATTGGGCCAGATATGGCTACTCGTTACGATGGCATGATGATTCGATAAGGAAAGGAGTTACTGTGATTGATGGTCGAGGTATGAACTCGAAAGATGTAAGTGAACGTGATCTTCTTGTGTTTGTATTTCATGTACAAACGAGAGATCGAGTGAGATTCTCTTCTCTAAAGAAAAGTGCTCTGGTAGAAAGCGATCGATTGAAGAAAGGAATTAAGCATGTTCAAAAAATTGACTTGGGTAAGGTGTAGTGTGTTACTGAGGTCATGAATGACGTTCAACGACAATTTCCTACACAGTTTATCTCCAAACGTCAGTCCAAACAAGTAGTTGTGATGTGACTCTGTAACTTAGTTGTATATCTTTCGAGATGTGATTCCTTCTGTTGCGAATAGTGTGACGAATCTATTGTCATTGTATATTTTACTGAGCTGCTTTGATGTAGGATGGATCCAGAGAAACGACAACAGTGCCTCTCCGTTCTTAGCCTCTCTTCTGACAGTCTTTCATCAGTAGAAAACCATCTTATCGATTCGGTAACCATTGAGTTCTTCTCTTAGACTAGATGAATAGCATTCTTGCGAAACCGATTGAAGATGCAAAACGAAGGAAACGAGACAATGAAACGACATAGACTTGTTTGTTGAACAAACACACCAACTGATGTCCTTGGATTCTGAAAGGCAACTTAGTTCTCTTCTTCAGCCTCACTAGCACGCTTCAGACGACGTCCATA
>NW_014569503.1:0-71784 GCF_000743755.1 Blastocystis sp. subtype 4 | reverse complement strand
GGATCAAACTTCTGGGAGTTGGTCAGAAGAGTCAAATCGACGTCATCGTTCTCTGGATGCAACAGAAGGAGAGTTTGTTCCAAGTCTACTTCAATCATCCTATTCAGGACTGAACTCCCTTCATCTGCGCTCTCCTGGACTTGAAAGTCATCATCCGTTGTCTGAAAGTCGAGTTCCTGATGGTTTGTTGGGTTATCCACGGATTCAATCTCAGACACCTCTTCTGAGACCTAATTCGTTGCTTGAAACTCCTCATCTTTCTGAAGATGAATCCATGCCAGAATTCCACTTATCTCGTGGTTCTGATGAGTATCGATTTGGGAACTTATTCACATTTCATGAGGACAGAGATGCTTCCTCTCTCTTGACTTCCAATCTTCCTACACGTGCCATATCCACTCGTCATGGTTCAGAACCAATCTCATTTACTCTCTCTTCGTCTGTATTGAATCCTCAAGGATCATTGTGGGAAGAATCAAGGAATCCTGGTGATGAGTCATTTATCAATCCTTCATGGACGATGGGTTCAACTTCGTCTATAAACCATGGTTCGATCGACAGTACAAGTTCCCATTCAACAGGTCGAGGTTTGTTAGGTCCTATGGAGATGTCTACGAGAGTGTCGACAACGGATGGAACTGAAGAGCGTCGTCGTGCTAATAGTATCAGTTTCGTTCCTTCAGGTGGCTTTCGACGTAATCAAGCTTCTCCTCTCTCAATGCAAGCTCGTACACCAGTTCTTCAAGCCCGTACACCCACATTAGCAGCTCGTACACCCACACTACAAGGTCGGTTTGGTAACAATGGTGCGATGAGTTTTGGTGAGAATGGGAATGAGTATTCATTGGGTCGAGGTAATGCTGGTTCTCATATGAATCTAGGAGTGGGTGACAGTGGAAGTGACTTTGTCTTAACAGGAGATCCGAATATGAGTTCTGAGTTCAAATTGGAGGAAGGATTTGGTGTGCATCCTTCATATTCATCTCTGGAGTATTATTCCAACAACAAGACACTACGACGATCTGGAGGTGGTAACTCTGTATTGAATCCGAATTGTGCTGAGTTCATTCCTCAGTCTCGTCACCAATCATCTTTCGATAAGTCCAGTCAACCAGAGAGAACAGTACAAGAAGAGAAAGGAAGTCAACATGAGAAAGGTTCCCGTGATTTGCTGGTAGGAATAGAGAGAGAATGTGATGGGTAGGAAGAGACGATGTTACTACAACGAATTGAAGAGAATTCGATCATGACATTGAAGTTACGAGGATTACCGTATTCAGTGAGAATGAGAGATGTGAATGAAAGATAGGCTTCCAAAGAAGATATTGCGAAATTCTTCTCTCCACTTGTAGTTCCTCGTACTGGAGATGGAAGTCCTTCAGTAGTAATTGGACAAGATACGATGCAACGACCAAGTGGAGAAGCGTTTGTGACATTTTCATGTGTGGAAGATTGCAAAGAGGGTTTGAAGTATCATATGAGACATCTTGGGAAGCGGTATATTGAGATCTTTCCTCTGTTCAATAAGGAGTATTATCGAAAGAGTATGTGTATGTGTGGTGTGTTGAGTATAGATGCCATCTATTGTACCATCTGTAACAAGTATGGTCATACAAGTGATGGTTGTGTTCTTCGAAAGAATTGAAGGTCTTGGGTTAACTGTAAATGTGTATTCTGATTGGGTTATGGAATGTTTGAAAGAAACAAGAAAGGGTGTGCTCAGTACGATAAACCAACAATACACAGCCACAAGAGACTGAGCATTTATCGGTAAGACTTCTGGTAGCGGGCACGAGCAGATGGACCTCCATACTTCTTGGGCTCGCAACGACGAGGATCTAACTCTCATAACACTGTTTCAGTCCTACCAACAGCAATCAGGGAACGATCATAGCTCACCAGAATATCCTTGATCTCACGCTTGGCCTGCTCATCAACATCTACCTCTTACACCAAAGACTCACTTCCTACACTTCTGATAGAAGGCAACAATAGCTCTAGAAATAGCTTGACGAATAGCTAATAAATGATATCGAAATAACCACTCAGTACCATAGATCTGAGCAACACGACCTCCTCCCTTCACAGTAATACGGATGTCGAGATGAGCGAATCTCTCAGCTCCGAGAAGAAGCACAGGCTCCAAAGCCTTCATCTTGAGGCACTCAGGCTGGAGGATGTCAATAGGCTGACCGTTCAGCTTCATGACTCCCTTTCCCTGCTTACAGTGAGCGACAGCAACAGCAGTCTTCTATAACGGGAGATTAGACTCTGAACAGCCAAAACACACACAACTCAATCATTTCATACCTTACGACCAAAGGCCTGCACAGAGTGAATTGCTTGTTCCGAGGACATATCTATAGCACACTTTCTGCTTCAATAACGATGGACAATTTAATGGGGTGGGGTAAAATACTATTAGCAGATTTTGTGATAAGGATTTACTCTCTATGATTATTATAAATTGCTATTGAGAATGGAAATAAACTATTCTTTCAAGCTATGGGTAGTTGAGATGCTTTATAGTCAGAATGGCAATTCCATGTCGCTTTCATTACGAGTCAGTTCAAAACTCTATTACTTGACTGTATAGTGCAGTGGCTAACACGCTCGCCTGACACGCGAGAGATCCCGAGTTCGAGCCTCGGTATAGTCATCTTTTTCCGTTTTGGTTCTTAGAACAAACACTATTAATTCTTACTGGATTAAGGAGTATGTCGAGAATCCCTCCACACACGAACTTTGATGGATACTGACTTATCCTTAAATGATTTAGAGTCTCAAAATTAGATGTGTAATCAATTCTTACCCACTCGACGTTCTTTCTCAATAATTGGAGTCTCTTTTCCTTTATCAATGTATATCGTATTAACCTATCCTCAATCATACCAATCATTCCTACCATAGCCGGATACATTTCCAAAGGAGTATCATCAAATGTCAATCGAACAATTCCAACCTCCTTCGCAATCATTGCATACACTTTAGGAAGATCGACTCCAAATAGATGCTTATATAGTATGAAGAGAAGTTTTCGGAGTTGTGTGTTGTATCGACTTCGACTACCTAATGCCTCCCAAATCCGTTCAGCAAGAATAAAACCATCATCATTATTATCCGCAAAATTCGGCAATGAGGGCCGCATAATTCGTGTCGTATTCAAATAGTACTCTGCAACAGGTGTAAATGGTGATTTGGACTCAGGATTGATAAGATAATTCAAGAAGGCCACGGGAACAGAAGGATCAGGATCAGCCATGGCTCGATCAAAAACCCAAGTAAAATTGGAAGCCCAAAAACTAGGATTATCTTCTTTTCGAAGTAGTACACGAGTTAAACAACGATAAGCCTCACAACGAATCTTTCTACGAATGCATCACTTGATCAATACCTACACTGGATAGCTCAAATCAATGTATTTAGAGAAGAGAGTAGTTACAGGATAACGAGCACACATCTCAAACACAGATTCAGCATACAATGCAGCAATCAACACTTTGCATTTGAATGATGGTGATGGATAAGTCATATAATTTGTGATTATCTCACGACAACGCAGGATTTGATACTCACTGTGACTGTCTGCTGGCTGAGATAATTCAGGACTATTTATGACAATGACAAATAACAGAGACTTTTCTGGATCAATATATGCAGCCATGGCTCGAGTTTGAAGTGAAGCTAATGAATAGAGTAATGTTGCCACATATTCTTCATCCACGTCATATACTTGAGGCGTACTCACATAATCATGATATTGAAGTTGTAACAGAATAAACTCGTACACGTCATCAGGTGTATAACTATTATAAATTACTATTCATACGTTCATACTCTTCTTTATCTCGTAGTAATGCAATGCTACTTACCATCGCTCGTCTCATCATACAGGATTCATCATACAGCACAGGATAAATGCTACCATCCTCATACATGAAGAATTTGTGGAATGAACTCATTAGAGATCGCTTGCCTAAGTCACGACACTTTTCACGGGGATCTTCGGCACTAAATTTCTGCCAGAATACACAAGCAAGAATTGCCTCTTGAACAATATTCCTATAGTTATAAGATCCTTGATAGACATACATATCTTCATCACTATACAAACAATTCTCATATACATCAATAGGTCCCTCATCAGGATACACATCCATTTCTTGCTGTTGTCTCTTGATATCCTTTCTATACTTCATCATACGTTCTTTTGCTGCTCGTCGATATCGTTCTGGAATCTCCAATCTCATATTTACTCGATGTTCAGAATTCGGTTTTGGTTTCTTCGGTTCACCATCTGTTTTGCGTTTACGAGGTTTCATGAATTGCTCGAGAGTAACTGAACTTCCCTGCTGCTGTTCCTCTCGAATCAGATCTCTGAAAGCCATCTCCTTTGTATAGTCTTCACGACGAGGGAGTTCGTGTTTGTCAGGAGGTTGAGCAAAATACACGAGAGCACGAAGAGCCAAAACTCGATCACTTTCAGAAGTACACTTCAAGAAGAGAGTTGTCCACATTCGAAGTGTCTGACATGTAGTGAAAGCAGCATACCAAGAATGAGCAGGATCAGGTCGAATGAATAACACTTGAGTAGCCTTCTTTGATTCATTTTCTTGTTTCTATTCATGATATCACTCACTGAATCATACATGGGACTTTGCTTGCTTGTAGAATTCTGATGTTCGACGTTCATTATCTTCAAATCGTAGTGACACCATATGAATTCCCGTCCCTTCCGTTCTTTCCACAATTACTTCATCCTTACTGACAATATCCTTAGAAAGACGTTCCAGAATTAGCTGTGATTCTTTCTGTGTACTATCATAATTGAATTGAAGATAAAACTGATCATATCCGTTTCGTTCTACCATCACTGTCTGGAAGTTATCATCCTTGAATGACAAGTTATCTGATATTAGTCGCATGAAGGAGTCTGTAGAGAGATAACATAGGTTGTACTTCATTCGATCTACTGACTCAAAGTCAGGATCTAATTCTAGACATCAACAGATGATCTGAATACTACTTCCAGTATCTCGAAGAGATGTTGAAATCTTTCCATCAGCGTAACAAAGAGGAATTTGCATGTTCACCAAAGGAGGAATGATTGCATGTTCACCACTCATAGTCACATCACACTGATCATAGAGATCATTGGAGACGAGAGCTGTCTTTGTCTTGATCACACATCCATCTCCATGAGAGAGAGTTCCTTCCGTGGTGGATGAGCCAACTGACACTAGAAATGTAAGAAAACAAGAGAATTTACTTCGATCATCGAAATCGTCTTGGGTTAAAGAACGAGAAGATTGGATGCATGGTCGTAGTGCCTTCTCAGTACCAATCTCACTCTCATAATTCAACTTCACATGTTGAATGGATGAAGTAGTACTTAGAGGAGAACTTGGTTGATTTGACATACTCAGGAGAGGAGTACTTACATCAAAAGATTGAACTGATACCACAGGATCAAGTCGCAGACGCTTAGAAGCCATATCCTCTTGAATAGATGCTTGATTGATAATAGGAGGAATAGGTTGATGAATGATACTTTCTTCTTGAATTGAAGTAACAAGAGAAAGAGAAGGGGGTCGAGGTAGGACATACTGTCTCAAAGACAAATGCTTGGATAATGGAAGCAAGTCATAGATTCCTTGTTGAATTGAAGCTTCTTCATCCAATAAATGTAGACAACGAACAGCAATACTGTTTATTATTTGTAGAAAGTACGTATCTCCTGAACGCTGACTTATCAGAGCAGTTACAATAGGACTCTTTACAAAGAGCAATGGAGTAGCAAATGGAGAATTAGTTAAGAACACTGCACCTCCTCCCATTGCTAAAGGTCGATTATTCATGATCGTACAGCGATTACTCTGATCTGCTGGAAGCGACGCCACTTGATCTTCAATGGAGAATGCAGAATCACGAAATCGGAACCATAAATAGCTTTCAGCATTCTCTCCAAGTGTCTACATTAGCATCCTAGTCATTCTCCTACAGATCGTATAAAACGCATTGCAAGAAATGATGGAATTCCAATACAAATCCATGAATCTGACCACGAAAGAGGAGCTACCAGAATACCAAAGAATTGATAGGCCAGACACATACATATCATATGATGGAATTCTGAGATATGTGCAAAATCCTATGAATAATCGCGGTTATTAGATGATACTCGTTCACCAATCAGAAGGTCTCTGTCAACGATAATGAGATTCTTACAGACACAGTAAGGTTCAGGGGGTTGATGAACGAATACGAAGGAAGTAGAAGGCAGAATAGAATGATTGGTAATGGATTCATGAGAGAAGATAGTGGAGAGAAAATGGACAGCTTTCTCCACAACTTCTGAACCTATGAATGAGTATGAATAAGAACAGACACAGTATGTAAGCATATAGGGATGAGCATGATCAATCGCAGCATAGAGACAATTGGAAGGAGAAAGAATCTTCTCTTTGAATGCTCCAGCAACAAATCCGATAGAAGAAGCTGCAAGAGGAATCGAAGACCGAAAGACATGAATGGCTTTGTGTGGATGGATCTTACTTCTATTCCTCATTCACTTATTCATTACAGACATCTGTTCTTTCACAAATTCACCACTGGCTTGAACTGAAAAGTTTGAAGGAACAATGAACTCCAATTCCCACAGACATCGCTCTAAATCCATATCAATACATGGAAGCCAAGTTCGTGTGCCATTGCATAATGTCTCTTCTTGCTTTCCCGAAAAGAAACAACTCCAAGAGAAAATGTGAGGAACTGGAGTATCACGGAAATAGATACCAACTTCAGGATTCTTAAGAGAATATTTAATATGAATTTGGATCGGATTGTGCTGATAAACTCGGTTCCAGACCTTGCTATCTGCAGGAGGGATCTTATCCGCAGTTGCATCATTAAGAGAAGGAATATCCGAGGAGAACGGCTCGATGACAAACTTGGAATTTGATCTAATCATTCAAATATAATACTGATAACATACTCAGTGGTTTGCTGATTACTGAACGTCCTAACGTAGACATCTCGTTTCAAATACGATAATTGAACCTCTTTTGGAATTTCAATAATTAGTTCACCGTCTTTAGCTGCTTGGTAGTCAAGAACACTAATTTCAACACAAACAAAGGATATGGCTAGAGATCCTCGGAGAAGTGAATAATATGATTTCAGATCACGGGCATTATCATACATAACATTATCCAAGAAATCGTAATAAGAATACTTCGCAGGTATCTAAAACCATAACAATCACTTTACCACAAGAATACATCATTTACATAGATACTATCGATCTCGCATTGTCTGCAGTTGAGTCGAATATTCTTAAGTCCTCTTCCATGAGGCACAATACACAAATCCGTGTATCCCTTAATGGATTTGTTTTCTACATCTATGTACAATCAGAAAGAAGGATTCAACAGACATACCAATCTCCAGGGAGACAAGCTGCTTCAAGACACTACTTCCCATCTCTGTCTTCAATCTCTGGAACTGTATATCACTTTGCGAAGCCATTTCCAGATACTCGAAAACAAAATGAATGTGAACCTTTGTTGGTTTGTGAATCAGTAGTATAATTGGACTCTATAGAGTGTGATAATCAAAGAGGGAAGAGAATACTATAAGATGTACTCTCTCTTTGAAACTCTATTAAAAACATCTATCAACCTTTGAAAACCTTTCTATCTACGTATACTATAAACTTATGAGTATGTGGTAATTAATGAAAGAACCGCGGGATTGATTATGGCTTGTTTTCTTTATATCAAGACACTAGTATGGCTCTTCCTCTAGGAGATGAAGACAGAACTATGTCTTCTTCTCTTGAAGACCATAAGGATTCCAGAGTTCTTCAAACCTCGGAGGAAACGAAAGCAAGGATTACTGATTTAAATGAAAAACTAATTCAGCAAGGAGAAGATGTGTTCTTCAAGGAACTGCCTGTAGAAGTCTTGTTATTGACAGAACGTATTAAAGTGGATAATGGATGGATGGATAATCAGTAGAATGAGAGTTTGTTTTCAATGTCATCACAAGAATTAGCAAAGGAGTTGTATGGAAACATCCATGAGTTTACAGACCGCCTTGTGCATTGTAATGACCTGAAAAACGAATTTGTGAAAAGTACTCGTGGCAGCTATGATTCATGGGTGAAACAACAGAAGAAGCGAAGATCCCAAAAGCGGAATTCATCTGTATTAGACATCAAGGAACCGGTAAGAGATGAAAGTTTCACACTTCCAGCAGATTGTTCGATTCCTCCCAATTCGGTAGGTTTGCATAGATGGATTGATACACAGAAGCTTGCTGAGTTATTACGTTTTGTAAACGACGAAATGACAAAGGTGAGTCGGATGGTCGTCGCAATCAAGTTATGGATCTCTCTCAATGTTCCTCGTATCGAAGATGGAAATAATTTCGGTGTTTCTGTTCAGGAGGAATATATCGCTAATCTGAATAGCATGGAAGGTGCGATTTCCAATGTCGTCTCCTTCATTTCCAATTATCTCTTGAATCGAGGTGTTTTGCTCGGAAATGTAATAATTCATGAAGTTTTATGAAATAGTTGATTCGCTTTCCTGATGTGGAAGACTTACAATACATGCTTGCTAGTTATGATGAATGGTATATTATGCAGTTTCGAATGAATTTAATTGATTGTCGTAATTCTCTGGCTCTGTTGTATGATCATATTGGAAAGAATATTAACTGGTTGTATGTTCCACGCATGGAGAGTGATGTGCAACATATGTTCATTTAGTTGACTCATTGTTCTTTGTTGCAAAGAGATAAGAAACTCGTGTTTACAAATCGAGACTTTTTTAGGAGAACAGAATTTGTTCCTCTTTTTGTCACCGTAATCACAGCATCAAACTCTATCCGAATAACTCAGATATGAGATTGCTTCTATGTTTCGCGCTATGTAAGCGAAAATGGCTTAGTTCTTACATAGTCTGTCTATTTCAACTAGGAAGGACACAAAGCATAGCAACTAAACATGAGAGGTACTCAGGATCATCAAGAAGTGATTTTGATAGTGTAGGTGTTCGGTGATGAACTGACTTACAGAGAACAGGCTTGACTACTGATAGAAGAAAGTCGCCTGATTATGTTAATGATAATTCCAAACATCGTTTACAACTGTTGTTTAATGTTCTCCAGATTGAACCAACCCATATTAGTTTAGATATTACCGTTTCATCTCCTTCAATAGTGTGGTGTGGTGCCTGGAAAGTTGGTGAAGACATTGATGTGATAGACTTACAACGCCGAATAGAGGGTATCAGGATTCGAAGTGATATTTTAATCATTGGAGTCACGAATAGGACGGAAGACCTACTCACTATCAGATCTGGATCCTTCAACAACCTATGAAATTATGTGTACTGGTCATGACCTCTTAAAGAAAGATGAAAAACCAATTGTAATGAAACAAGTAGTTATTACCAAAACTGGTCGATTTGTTCTTCATTCTGGATATGTTCGTTCTGATGAAGTGTACTTCCGTGTTGACAGCAATCTCGATATTCCATTTCACTGCAGTCTTTTCGATAGTAAGGGGATTGAAGTGAATTCAAAGGATTTTAATGCAACCTCGACATACTGTTCATTTCCAGTCAAGAAGCCAGAAACATTATATAGAGTTCAATGTATTATTCAGCATGCAGATGGCAAAAGTGAATCTTAGAGTTGTAGTTGATGTTTAGTCTTTTTCAAATCGAATGCTATTCGTATTGAGCAAACTAACTATGCATGGATTCACTGGATTGTGATCATCCTGACACTTCTTATTATATTGATTATGTTGACAGCATTTATCCTTTGGAGGTAGGGAATGAGAACCGATCTTATCTGTAGGAGGAGTGTGTCCTTGCGTGCAATGTTTGGTTGGTTCGATTCATTAACTGTAGGTATGAACTAGATGATGCTGAAATTGAAACACTTCTGAAGAAGACCATGGACATTCGAGGAACTCCAGGTTTATCTTCTGGACATATTGATTCAGAAACTGGAGTAAGGTGTAAGAAGTGTAGGAGAATAGAAAGGCAATTAACAATAGGTGGTTATTTTAATCCACCTTCGGCTACTGTCTGTAGGGACTGTAATAGCCTTCTTCGAGGAAATGAGTTATTTTCCTCCTTTTCTCGCAAAGCGTATTAGGTAGATTCTATCTTGTTTGTTGAAGAAACGATGAATATAACCGATTAACAGTTGATTTAATACCAATGAGCCGATCTCGTCGTTCTCCAGCTGTCATTTCTCTCGTTTGGCCTTCTGTCTTTGCTACCATCCTCGATTGCATTTCACTAACCATCTATATCTTAATTTTAAATTCATTTTCAACTTTCACATCATCAGGAGTGATAGAAATCACTGACGGTTTAAGAGGTTCCATACAAATTTAATAGATGAAATAAAAACAAATTCGTAAAAAGAAACACAATATAAACAATCAAATAGATACTACTTTTCATCCGATTTCACTTCAGATTTACACATTGGAATACTAGCAGGAGCCATCGGCATTTCAATACTCCAATTCATTCTATTCATCAGTCCTACCCTCAAACCATACTCTCGCTCAAACAGGATTTCCTCCGATTTCTCCAATTCCCGAAGAAGTGATTGTACCTCTGCAGCATGAGTTCCAGTTTCGGTCATAATTTGTATCATGGTTTGTAATCGTGTGGCATATGCAGCCACTTGCCTATTAAGACTCGATTTCAATGTGTCCAAACTATAATGATTCTGAGCCAGAGCCTCATTCAGCATCTGGGCAGTCATAATAGGGACAGAAGAATGAAGAATCACTGACTGTGAGGAGGTGGGTGTGGTGCGTAATGTGATATGTGAAAGACTACCCTGATCATTGGGGTTGAGTGTACGAAGCATGAATTGCCAGGAATCTCCATGCTGAAGTTCAAAGGACTGGAGTTGAGAACACCACTTATTCGTGAGAGTCTCGTCAGATAACTCCAGGATAAGTGGTTGGGCATCTCCTGCACTCAATACTAGTCGTGTAGACTGACCTTTAATGATATGAAGTCCTGGGAGAAACACACGTCGACAGATCATCCGAGAGTCTTCCACATGGTACATCCAGAGATTCCACTTGCTCAGAAACACACGGGCATTCACAGTCACATTAGCAAATTGAACGGACACTTCAGTATTCTCAAACTCAGTTGGTAGCTCTGCCATTTCACAAGTCAATACACGCTGGAGACGCGACTCCAGTTCCGTTGCTGCTAACCACTGCAAGTAGATATCTGGAAGGGCCAAGATACCAACCAATAGTCGAGGAGATAGGCGATTAAGGAGGCTCCAGCCATCTCTACACATCACAAAATCCATCGAACCTTACCGACTCCGGCTGAGGAGAATATGAAGACAGTCTGTAGGAGAGTATGGAGGTGTGAGTCCACTTCGATTGATATTAAAGAAGGAGATCATGCGAAGCATGCACTGCAGCGTATTCTCGTCAATCCGAAGACGACGTGGACCACTGAATGCAATCACGGTTATACAGTTCACAAGATAGAGAAGCAACTTCTGTGTGGATGCATCTTGACGGCCTTTCTCCACAGTATCCCGAAGAGTCTTAGATAAGCGATCAATCAACGAATTCACCGACAAATTCTGTCCTAATGGACTACCTAAAAAGGCACATTTTTTGTCAAGGAGTGTCCAGAGAAGTTCAGCCGCTGTTAGGCGTAGCTATTGCTAAGGGACATTCCATATGCTTACAGCATCATCATGACTACTCATTGCCAGAAGGATAGGAAAGAACACATTTCCTTTTACAATTTGAAGAGCGCCAGCACCCACATGAGCTAGAGTACAAAGGAGACGGAACACAGTATTCAGAGGAGTGACATCTGCACTGTTAATGGATGAGTTGAAGTCGGTAGCAGGGACTCGATCATGAACATATGTGAGAATCTTGCTTACAGCCATACGATCATCACTAAGCATCGCATTCTAGAGGTAAGATTGAGTACGAATCATACTGTGGCTGGAGCATTGGATTGGAGAAGTGAAAGAAGACATTGGATACTAAGATCTCGTGTTGAATACGGGATCCACGGGGATCGAGCGATACTTAGCAAAATCGAAGTAATCCCATTCTGAAGGAGGTGACGACTCAAATGGATTGTCTACAACTCACAGGAGTTATAATCCCTTACTCTGCATCGATTCAGTGACTCTGAAAGACTCAACACAATCTGCAACACGCACTCACTGAAATACAACCGTTCAGATCTCGCAGAAAATTCTCGGAACTTTCCATACGAGATTATGACATTGGCCAGCACCAATAACCGTGGAACTCCGAACTTGAGTAACACTTCTTGCTCATTGGAGATCTGCTTCTGTTTGTCATCTCCATATGCATAACGCAAGAGATACGACATAGCGTTGTCGCCAACACTCCCCTTCACACTCTCCGATCGTTCGTTGTCAACTGCCCACAGTAGAAGGCTCATTAGCTGATGGATGTTACATCGAGCAAGAGCAGAACGACCTTGACCACCCCACAATGCTCGGATTTCTTCGCCGACGAAACCAATCAAATTCGCATGTTG
The DNA here is from genome assembly GCF_000743755.1 of Blastocystis sp. subtype 4. Taxonomy (NCBI): domain Eukaryota; class Bigyra; order Opalinata; family Blastocystidae; genus Blastocystis; species Blastocystis sp. subtype 4. The sequence goes on along the minus strand of NW_014569503.1, from coordinate 59,185 downwards.
ACCAGGTGGGAGGGAGAAATTGTAAATACTGAGAAGAATTTCAATTCCATTATTTGTCGTGAAAACGGTTCGAATCTCGTCATCATAATCACAGAGAAGAATTATAAGATTTGTCAAATGGAAGAGTGTAAACATACTGGAGTGAGAAGATGGAAGAGTTTGAAGGATGGATTGAATGGAATGATATAATACTTCCTCTTTTAGGAATTCCATAATTTCCTCATCTTTCTTGGCTTTGGTATGAATGAGGATATTACAGAGGAGTTTACAACAGATGATCACTCCCGTAGCATCAGCCTGAGTCATGAAACGAACCATGGAACGAAGATCAGCAACAGTGATGGTTTGAGCAAGGAAAGGATTGCTACTACAGACAAGGAGACATTCGTACATGTAACGTGTGTAACCCCAAAGCAAGCGTTCATGGGTATATGTGGTTCCTGAAGAACTGTTGTTCAATCGATCAATTCGACTTGCACCACAGCAATAACATACTTGTTCGAATTGAAGTGAATCACAAAGACATATTGGGCAAATCCAATGACCTGAATGAAGAGAGTAGAAGACTTGTCGAAAGAGGTGTTCTTCTGGTTGTACTTCATCAACGAGCTGATCTGTGAGATGATGGAATGCTTCAATAAAACGTTGGAAGATTCCAACAGAGAGTGTGTGTGCAGCTGAAGTAAAAATATGAGAGAGAGCTCGGGCTGCATGAACTCTTGTCAATAGAGAGGGAGATCGAAGGAATCCAATGATTTGTAACGCATTCTCATCTGTCAAAGCTGCTGCTAACATAAAGTCTGGTTGACCCCAATGTTTGGGACTCTCTTGATCTGTAACAGAGAAGATAGACGTATAGTCAGGCATGACAGGTCCAGCTGAGTCACAACGATCAATGTTCTTCACAGTATCTTCAGAGGATAAAATTGGAAGTCGATGGTTAATAACAGAAGAGAAATACTATGAGTGAACAGTCATGATGATTCTAACTCGTTCCCATTCATAGTAATCACGATCATTCGAAAACCTGAATAGACGATATGTCTCACTCTCATATCGAGAACTTACACGAATTCCATTTGTTCGAGCTTCATCAGGATTCTGGTCTAACTCGACATCCTCCAATGATACAGTTTTGTTACACAGATAGCTCGTGGTCTAGGAATAATAACACAAATTCGATTCTACTCGATACAGAAGAAGTCGGTTTCGATCCAACACCATACTGTATAAGGTCCAATTACTTCGTCGACTGCTACTACGACATTCAATTCGATCGGTTTTGATTGGTAGATAGATAAAATCACGTGCTGGAGGAGCACCAACACTTAGTCGATCAGCAAGTAACTACCCTTCAGCAATAGAATGAGAACGTACCTTTAAGACACACACAATAACAAGAGGAATATCAACAGAAAGAAGGAGGAAAAGAACATCATTACTGAAGTCTTGAAGAGTTGATTGACTGGATGTCTCTGTTACTACAAAGAGATACGAAAGAAGAGTTCTAGCCCGTTTGATAATGGAACTTCCAACTCCTTCGTTGGGACTGTAGATACTCTGCTCAATCAGAATCCATTGACAGACTTACTCGACCTTGAGATAGCTGAACAAGAGATTGAAGAATGCCTTGTGTATTCTGAACAAGTGTGTTCTTACCAAGATCACTCAATACAAAACTCTGAAGAGCAAAGAGCATTGCTGACATGGTATGTTCTGGATAGGAATGGAGCTCACATAACAAAGCAGGGAAATCACTGAGTTTGGTAATGAATATCTTACGATACTCCTCTTCTTGAGCTAACAGTCTATAAATCACTCTTTCATTCTATTCGTACCCCAAGAGATATGATGTACTCTCCATTAAGAAAGGAGATCGAAGATTCATTTGCTGAATCATTCGACTCAAATCCACTCGAGCGAGGAACTCTGTTCGTAACTGAGGACAACGGAGTACAGTAGCACCAACAAGAATATACAGAGCTCGGGTTTCTTCAGATGCGTCTCGAGATTCCATCATAACTCGAAGAATCTTCAGTGTGGTGACATCCTCTTTGTCATTGAGATGCCACAGATCAGAAATATCTCCTTGGAAACGCCGGAAGAAGTTCAACAAAACACATCCAATTGCATAGAATGAGCCATCATCAGCAACACGCTGTTCTGAAGCATTTGTCTTCTTTGATTTGGCATAGCCCACAGCTGCAAACAAATCTTTGATGACCTGATCTCGCCAAAGTTGATCACATAATCGTTCACTCTCACAGTAATGACGAAGTACCTGGCCTAAGCGACGAAGAATGCTGTATTGAAGAGATAGTGATTCAGTTGGATATGCCAGATTTCCAGCGCGAGTCAATACCGAATGCAAAATCTGTAAGGATTCTGTCATTTCAGCATACTGTTGATAAAGAAATGATTCGGATGAGGAAGTTGGTGTAGTCAAAGACTGTGCGGAATCAGAATATAATGAATGAAGGGGTTCTTTTGAGAGATGCTTGATAGCAGAGGCAGTATTACGATATTCACTCTCCTGAATAGACTTCATTGCTGATTGCAATCCTTTCTCACGATTCTTAGTATATACTTGAGAACGTGATAAGAAGTCATTCTCAAAGACTTCAGATGGTTCTTCATCACTTTCTTCACCTGATTGGGATCGTGAGAACACAGAACAAGTGGACATGCTACTACGGAAGGACAAGGACATTAACGACATTGCTCGTTGTAAGCCTTGTGGATTACGAAGTACTGGATTGATTTGATGTAACAGATCTGCGATACGATGATCCAACTCTTCTAATGCACGGACTACAGCATACGGAGCAGTAGTATCAACCAACTGAAAGATTTGATGGAATGACAAGTCATGAACAGACTCCTCCTGACCGTACAACAGATCGAGAATCTCATTACTACGATGAATAGGCTGACCATCCATTGACTCATCATGCTGAAGTGTTAACAAGAATTCTAATACTCCTCCTTGTGTGAGTTGCTGAATCATTGAATGACCGAAACGACATAACTGTCGAAGAATGTGATCAATACTTCGTAGAAGTAACAATCGTTTCAATTCCGTGTATCGACGATTATAAACACTCACTAACACTTCAATCTTGAAATCTGAGAGAAGACTGATACTGTCAGAAGATAGATTCGAAATTAGTAATTCCATTAAATGAATCATGACTAGTGCGATCGACTGATACTCTTCAGCATTCAAATACTCTATTAATGTAGAGTAAAACCAGGAATAGTCGGAGTTAATTTGAGCCACAGCATAGTTATAATAACAGAGCTAATTATGGAATGACCAAAATACTCTTACATTATGTAAACACTGAACCAAATAGATTCGGATATTGAGAACCAAATCTGTTGCCTCAATCTTTGTCAAATATCCTATGAATTATGGAATTCCAGAAAATGTCACGATATACAATATCTTCTTGTTTCTTGCTTACAAACGGAATATCCACATTTACAAGGACATTCATAATATCTGGGAGCAAATCACTCTTCATCAGCAATTCGCATCCTTCAGCTGTAATCGATGCGAGATGTAACAAGCGAGCGATCTATCCATGAGAACAAGACATAGAATCCACATAAAGATACATCTCGGGAACAACGATATCTGTGTTGAGGATCTGTTTCAATGACTGGAGAATATCTGGAGTGATCTGAATACAGTCTTCTTCACAGATCTCAAATTTCAAATTGTAGAATGGGACTATTGGTTATCAAGGATCACTGAACATACATTCACCACTCGACATATTGGTCAAAGGATACGAATTCACATCATACACTGGAAATTGACTCATTTTCTTACTCCAAATCTGATATGAATCCTCTCTACTTATGATTTTTGGAATTCCAAAAATACGAAGGGAATTGGAGAGCGATAGGTGTTCCACCAGGTAAATAGAATGTGAGTCGATTATAATAGGTTCCATAGTCTGCAGAACCATAAGCAATATAAACCTTATCCAACCCCACTTTGCAATATGGGACCGCATCAACTGTGTCATCGGCATTACGTTTGTAAATATAGAGTAATTCTTGTTTCTAGACATGAATTCTAATAAAAACCATAACCCAAAATACAGCAATGCAATCGATGTACGGATCATTCACATACTTGAAGCGACAACTACACTCTGTAACATCTTGTCGATAGGATATTAGTTGATAGGAAGGCATAGAACTCCAGTAACAGAGATCCGCAAGCATGATCAATGAAGCAAGTTGAGCAGTAGCATTGTGACAGTTTACCAATAGCAAAAGCTCATGAATCGAACAATACTGTAACGTCTCTTCTCCTCCTTCGAGAATGATTTTCTCAATAATACTGTTTCCCAACTGTTGCAACTCTCCAGGAGTCAAGCTGTCATCATCCAGATTCTCTGTGTACATGATAAGTTCTGATAAAATACCTTCATCTCGTAGTTGACGAGCACATTCTTTACTAACCATTAAGGTGGAGATCAAAAACCAACTTGTAGATCATGTAATACAATGCAGTGAGGGCAAAATATCCGTAGTCGAGGTCAGAACGACATTGGAAAACCGTTGATAAGAGTCGATCAAACCAGATAAGAGAAGAAACATGAGAAGCCTCGCATTGACTTACATATGTCGATAGAGCACTTCGATTCGAGCAAGATATGATGAAAATCTTAAAAACCTAGATGGGAAGAGAGAATGAACAATACATCAACAATAATCTGAGAAGAAAAGCTCTTACGATCGGTTAATATTTTTGATAATACAGAGATATATTCTTCTTCAAAACACACTATAGATGATAAATACTGTGTAATAACGGACAATCGTGGATCTCTGGATGATCGCTAAGTAATTTGATCATAAGATTGAGAAATGACTCAATCATCACTTCCTAATCATTAGACGAGAGAAAAGCAAGTGACTCTCTGCTCCATCAACTTCTTTCGCCCAATCAATTTGCTCTTCATGCTCAAACAAGACTTGATTCCGTAAAGGCACCCATCTAGATTTGCTATTTTTCACCATGCTTCGAAAACACTTACACTGAAAAAGAGCCAAATCGTCAGTATCTTCAGATGATAGATCCATTTACAGAGAAGCTACAGAACAAGATTGATCTCTACTGTTCTAATGCATTTTTCCAAATTTCCCGCGGAAGTGACCACTGCTATTATCTCTGAATCTAGTGAGAAACATAATACGAAATGATGAAAGTATCGAAGCTGCTTCGAAGGGACTTCATACTTGAACAATCCAACATCATACAACATCAACGATTACTTAACAAACAATGAGACCAAGTTACCCTTTGAAGAATAACCAACAACTTTTCGTTATCTGGCATGGTCGTTGAAGAACTTAGTTCTCCTTAGGCTGCTCCTTGTCAAAACCGCTGCGGTTGTTGCGGTACTGACGACGCTCACCATCACGACGGAAACGAGGCTTGTCACCATCACGGTGGAAGCGGGGTCTCTCCTCACGAGGAAGAGTGGGGTTCACTCTTCTGTAGGTGTTGGGGACAATGTCGTTAGGAAGGTGGAGGAACTCACGGAGATACTGGAGACCAGAATCAGTCAAGGTGTAGTAGAAATGGCACCTACAATCAACCAACTGTCGTATTCCCACCAGCTGTAGGTCTTGTTGACATATCCACGAGAGCAGAGAGACTGAAGCAGCTTAATGACCTTCAAGTTGCTGATGGTGATGTCTTCTCCGTTTTCGTCCTTTCCGAGCACGTAGGTGGCGTGGACGTCATCAATGGTGGTGAAGACTCCATCTAGAGAGTAAACACCAGTGTTACCACTTCCTACCCTCAAAGAGCTGGCGATACACAAGAAGAATATCCTTTCTATCAACGAGCATTTTAATTCAACAAAGAAGCAAGGGTAAACCAAGTTTGCAATAAATACTAGGGTTGTGTTAATATTACATCGACGATTGCATCCATTCAAAAGAAATACAAGAAATAATTACAAACAAAAAGATATCTATCTAACAATCTTGACTAAAATCTGGAAGAGTCTTCAATGTCTTCTTAATTGTATCCATGGCGAATCCCTGTGCTATTAAACGTCTAGTCATTGTATTACTTTTCCAAGTAAATAGGTAACAAGTTTATTGTGGGACATACAACCCACTTTCCTCAAGGCAACAGACTTACAACATTCCTCTTCACAGTGATAATCATGGATAATTTCCTTTGCGATGGAAGGACTCACACCTTTGGTGATCAACTCAAGATACAGAACACGCTGACTACGAGGATTGTAATCTTGTCGTTGTAAGCAGTACCATTCAGCAAACTGCTTATCATTCAAATATCCTTCTTCCTTGAGTTTGGTAATAGCACTCTCGATCTCCTCTTTATCATCATCTATTTCACAATAAAAACAACACAGACTACCTGGAGATGCTTCATTTACGAATACAGATGAGAAACCCATGTTGGGATGTGATTCTTGAACATGTTTCTTGTAGATTCGGCGATTACTCCGCTTCCTTGATAAAATACTCAGTTTCTGGCGCAGTTCTTTTTCCCTTTCCTTCAGTTCAGTCTCAATCCATACGCATGAGGCCTGTTACTTAAGAGTTTGAGTGCTTGATCATAATAAGAAATAAATGGCTTTCCTCGCATTGAAATGGTGGGTCATAAAGAGAATACCAAATCCTGAACAATAGGAGGTAACAAACCCTACTAGAGCGTCAATGGTCTAATGGTTAGGATTCTACCCTTCCAAGGTAGAGGTCCGGGTTCAATTCCCGGTTGACGCATTTTTGTCTTTTCTGATGTCTTCTCCCATCCTTGTTGTTGGCTCATCCAATGTTGATATGATAACAACAGTAAGTCAGTTCCCACAGCCTGGTTATTGCTTTTGGATGGTTTGATGAATAGGAGAAACCATTTTAGCCAAATCCTTCTCAATCCGTTGTGGTGGTAAGGGTCTGAATCAGGCAGTGGCAATTGCCAAGTTGGTTACTGATCCAACGATATTATCATTTGTTTCTTCTGTTGGAAGTGATCACAATGCTCAAATCATTATGGATACACTAGATCGATATCATATGACAAAAGAAAGCTTGATCGTCAATAGCGCTTACTCGACGGGATTAACGAATATCTGTATCGATCAAAATGGCGAAAATACCATTGTGGTAGTTCCTGGAGCAAATGCTCAATTGATGCCAGAACAAGTACTTTTATGATTAGGGTTTCATTATAGTTACATTCACCTTTGTTCCTACAGAATTGTAAGATCATGGTGCTACAACAAGAGATTCCTCTATCGACTGTAAAGTGGCTTCTTCGTTGCTGTTCGGAAAGGAAGATTATAGCTATTCTCAACCCGGCTCCTGCTTCTCCTGATTTTACTGTAGATATGGAAGAATTCGCTTTTGTGAATGTCCTTATTCCAAATGAAACCGAAGCCAAGTTATTGACTGGAATGGATGAGATTGATCCTTGCCGAGCTATGGACATTCTCACTTATAAATATCCAGATATGATTGTTATTATCACTTGTGGAGATAAGGGTGCTATGGTAGGTCGTCAATCAGAGGTAGAATCATTGAAGCAGGAGTGATATGTAGCGTCGTGAAATCCGTTGTCCTCACATCGTTGCTCGAGACACTGTGGGTGCAGGAGATTGTTTTGTTGGTACATTTGGATATCTGGTGTATCAGTATTTGAAAGAGAATTCGTTTGAAAATATCTCAATGGATCAGCTAGGTGAGATCGTGCAGAAGTGCTGTAATGCAAGTTCATTCAGTGTTCAGTTCGAGGGAGGATGTGATAAGTATCCCACAAAGATCATGGATCTTTCTTCTTTTTGTTAGTGGAAGACAACAAACAAAAGTATGATCTCAATGATTTCTTCGTCTTACGACTCCGTCGACATCTCTTCTATTTGTTATAGTAGCTATCCAGTGTTACCACAGTTCCTCGTCTCTTCAACTCTTGTGGAGGAAGACGATATAGTGTTTTTCTGGCATATTCGGCAACAATTCGTTTCTTCTGCGCTTCATCATGAGGGTTGAGTATTTCTGCTTTAGGATCCAGTTGTTCTACAAATGATTATATAACTACAGGATCCACTTTGATAGTCTAAAAGTCGATTTCGAAGTGGAAGAAGTGACTTATGTGTCAAAGTGGAAGCAAAGAGAGAAGGTAGTTGGGTTTTCTCGATAAGCATTGGTTTGTATTGATGCAAAATGGGTTCGACTCCTTTCAAACACAACATCACATCTGTATTACAACTTTCCAGAGTCATATTCCTCATCATGTATTCTAGAACTGTAGGTGAAAAGGTCTCTCGAGTCACATCATCTTCATCTGGCTTGACTTCGGTTTCTGATTCTGACTCTTCGATTACAGTTTTCCTATTCACAGGATGCCATTCTGGATCGCGAAGAACATAACTACATCAAATCTCTTCCCATGCCTTACTCATAGACATAACTATGAAGAAGTTTATCTGATATTCGTTTCGATAGAGAGCGCGAGAGTCCTTCAAGATCAAATTGAAAGTAGCACAATCCATCTATATGTCAAATCACCTCTAATACTACCTAAAATTTCCAAAGCAAGATCTGTATCAATTGCGGAGACCAACTCTCGTTTATCCTCAGTTGATTTGACGTATTCATTTAGTAGAGGTGTCATATCAGAATCATCCACATCAGTTTCCTCCATTTCAGCTTCCTCATATAATTTTCGTTCACTTTCACTGATTAATTCAGGATAGATGTCGATACAGATCTCATCAGTAAGTGCAGGAATTACAATCATTCGGTGGGAAGAACGATGTAATGACGTTTCTCGATCTAGAAATAGTTCAGAATTCTCACTTCTTACGTCCATTATAACAAGTCATACACAAATCCGTGTTCTCACATTCCAGACACTTAACACGTTGTGAGTATAACGAGATGCTGCAATGACAGCAGTCACATGTATATATCTGGATGACAAGATATATGATCTCTTACAATGGGTGAGTCGGAACGGGATTTCCTTCGATTCTGTCTTGGATTCAACCGAACTTGCATCAAAACTGGTGTTGGAGATGAATGGAGGGAAAAAGATGGAGCCAACAAACACAAAGAAAAGGAAGCACAATCAAGATACAATAAACGAAAAGTGATAGAGTGGAAAGAAAGGAACTACTCAAGTCCATACTCCTTTCTAAACTTTTCACGACCGAGAAGAGCCTTCTGAGGATCCACTCGACCTGTTGTTCCATCGGTACCAATCGGTCGTCGAAACAATAGAATATAGGATTCTGGTCTAAAGTATAAGATGAAGGAATGAGTCATCATACTTATAGATGCAATAATGTTCCCATCCGAGACTCATCTGAATTCCAAGTCCTCTCCACTCATTCTCTGATAGTAGCCGACCTTTCGGAATCAAATTAACACATTCTTTGCGAATAATCACTTGACTAACATGACATGCACTTATCACTCTTACCGATACTCATACTCTTCATCTGTGAATGGTTTTCCGTATGCCTGAACAATTTGACTCATACTAACAAGAACAAATGGGAATGCAACTAGAATTAGTTGGAGGTTATAACCTTTATTCATTATCGAAAGCAAGATTCATAAGATTCGTTGACTCCATGTCCTCAATACCAACAAACATAGGAACAATTCCAGAATACACAAATGATACGTTAGTTGAGCTCCTGAATAAGCGTAACATTGTCTCCCTTGAGAAGAATACGACCTACCACTAAACTCCAAAACACAAACAAAACCCAAATTCTTTCTTGTTTTCATTTTAATATTCACTTCAGAGGCACTGTCCAGCACAATGTTCATGTACTCATCAAAACCCTTCAAATCAACAATTTTTCCACTCTACTACCTTAATTTGTCCCTCAATTCGAATATTTGTCTGGTCAAAGAGCCAAATCTGAACACGCGTCTTGTAGACCAATTAAGGACTTCTAATTCAATGCACAGTCATAGATTGTGCAAATGGAATTCAAAAAAGGATATACTTTGAAGAGCACGGAAGATTACATCAATAGGCTGAAGCATTACCTTACTATCAGGACGGGGCATGTTTGAAAGTCTAGCGATCAGAAGGAATGGGAGAAAACTATCGTGTATTCATGATCCCCGAATCGTTAGTACTTTTGGAATCTTACTTATCGATTGTGGAATTGGAATTCCGATTCTCAGATCACCTCTTTAAATGAGCAGCAAATCGTATCTAAAAGGTGCTGAGTCATTTGGTTTATCGGACTCATGGGAGATTTGCTGCTGAAATCATTCTTGATTGCTTCTTCAATCGTAACACACTCGATTCGCGGAGTTCTCACTGCGGTACACTGCAACGTCTTTCCTATAATCTCTGTAGCTATCAAAGAATGAGAATGGAGAATATGACTATTCTCCTGTTATGGCATCCCTATTGATTGAAGTATGAGTCGGTTCTTGAGTAAAACATAGGCACTGAAACTATTGATATCGTTTGTGATTTTTCGGTACAAAGAAACAAAGGAACCGGAGATCCGGAAGTCGTTTACATTTAAAGAGATTATGATGTGGTCCATTCCTGCATTCCTGTACGCTATTGGTCAATATATGTACTATTATATTCTTTCGATTGTTGATTCACCTGTCACTCTTCAAGTGTTCGGGTCTTTAGAAACTGTTATAGTTGGAGTCTTCTCTGTAGTGATTCTAAAGAAGAAGTACGTTTGTACTGGTCTCTGATTACTAGATTGTCTGGCATTCATTGGGCAGCAATGTTGCTGATGTGTGACTCAGTAGCCTCCGTCCAATTGGCTCGCTCTTCTTCAGATTCGTTTAGTGACTTTCCGATATATCCTGCTGTTCTTACAGTGATTAGCAGTGCTGTGGTTGCAGCTGCTGGAGTGACAATTGAAAAGCTGATGAAATCTCACAAGGATATGTCAATCTTCCAGCAGAATATCTGGCTGTATTTGTAGGAATGTGAGGAAGTTGTGATGATTAGTTGGGGAGCTGTGGTGAACTTCGTCTTCATGTTTATTGAGAACGGTTATTCTTTCATTCACAAGATGACTTTTGACAATTTCAACATTTATGCTGTTCTGACGGTGATTTGGTATGATTGAGTGAAGATAGTAATGTTTAGTACTGTGTATATGGGGTTAATTACAGGAGCGATTTTGAAGTACTTATCGTCCGTTGTCAAGGCATTCACATCATCAGCTTCTCTAGTGATCACATCCATTATTTCGGCATTTGTATTCAACTTGGATCTGTCCCTTCCGTTTGACCTTGCTGTGGTCAATCTGTCTATTGCTATTTACCTCTACAAAACTGCGCCGATTCCCAAAGAAAGTCCTAAACCACTGCCTCTTGCTACGGAAATGGAGGAAATTCCAACAGAAACACCACGAATCGACACGATAGAAGAGAAAGTGATTGCTGATGCTATTGAGATTGGAGAGGATGAAGAGGAGATTCAAATTCGCAAATTCAACTAAGTTTGTGTTTCTTATCAAACAGGAGATGGCTTTACCATTTTATACTCTAAACTCTAATCCCTCAAACTTCATCATTCCTGGAATCTCTGTCTCTTCCATCAAGATCTTTCCATTCACATCAAATACTGTGATGTATGTATTCTGAGTCTGTGCCTCCTCATTCTCTTCACTCTTCAGAGCCACAATAATTTGGTCCTTTGAACCAGGCAGGAATTTGAAGTCAGAAAAACCTCGTGTTGGTGTCAATGGAGTGATGTGCTTCACCTCAATCTTGCTGAAGTCCTCTGAAGCAAAAATCACAGTATTCGAGCCGCGACGTTCATCTTCATTCTCATCATAAGCTTCCTTGCTCACACGACGAGGCAGAATTACCCATTGACGACGAACTGGAGACCAGGTAATCGCCTCATGAATCATATACCCAGGATATGGACATCCAACAGCTTCACGGAGCTTGTTAAACTGATCTGTCCAATCCTCATGTGTCACCACACCATTCCTGTCAATAATGGAAATCCACATATTATTGGTGTTTTTGATCGAACCATCAGGATTGGTGTACTCTTTGCCAAAACTACCTACATACATCTTTCCATCTTTCACTGTAGCCCACTCTGTCTTCTGGCCTTTGTCAGTGTTTCCATCACCCTCCATCATAATATAGCGTGGGATCGCCTTCTTGCCGACAATTTCAAATGCAAGACCCGTACGGTCATCGAAGGTGAACAGACGTCGGTTGAACTCCACCAAAGCACTCAATTCCATTCCTCGACCTGCTTCACTGATCTTGGTAAACAACTCGGTATCGGAAATCCACTGAATACTATACATTCCGTTATCCATTCTCTTCAACTGACCTTTCTTCATCACACTCCGCCATTTTCCTTTCTTGTCTGACTGAACCTTGCTCTTCTTGTCCAAATCGGAAACGATATAAACATCAAATAGACCATTGCGGAATGCATCAGTTCGTAGATTCCGAGACGTTACAAAACCAGAAACGGAGCTAAATAGAAAATACACAATAATGAACCCGCAGAGACCAACAAGCAAGTATACAAAGGTTGGGTACTTTCGCACCACTAATTTCTTGTGTTCTGATCGGAGTAGTGTTTGGTCCTCCATTGTGGTGAAAACGAATTCGGAAATGACTGAGAACCTACCAACTCATATTACGGGAATTGGTCGTTTCTAGCCTACTCCCTCTTTTCGTTATCTTTGTTGACTACTGACTGATATAAAATCTCGGAATAACAAACAATATACAATTGGACAATTGTATTCAGTGACTGATGAATGGGTATCTCTGTTTCTCCATATGCCTTCAGTTTTGTTTCTAATAAGTTCGAAGAACAAAGAATCGCCATTCTTTCCTTATACTGTTTGTACAATTCCTATTTCTAACCAACTCTGAGAAACCTTACTTGAAGCGTCATGATAGCAGATACATCCACATATGCCAGAGACCGCATATCCAAGATAACGTTCTGTTTAGAAGATGCCAGAATTGTATCAACTCGATTTCGATAAGTATCACGATTCACAAAATGTAGACAACGAGGAACAGTAACAATGGAATAGTCTACATGCTAAATCTTTCAGCAATCCTACTGCTGGGTATCGATAATGCCTTCAATTCTTCAACTTGTGTTGGTTGTCGTTTGGAAAGGAGAATAGAAATAAAGAGAAACACAAACGATGAGCAAACGCCACAAATCAATCCAGCTTCAGTTCCCATTGTAACCGTGAAGATGCAACATACAATAAAACACCAGAAATCTGCCCATGATGTCTTCCAAAGAGGGACAAGTTCTGAGAACTGTTTGAAAAGTGATATTAAATTGACCAAGACAATTGCAGCCAAAGATGCATTGGGAATGAACTTGATGACATCCGTAAGAAAGTATAAACAGAGAATAATAAGCAGTGGAGAAATGATATTATGAAGAGGACTTTTGGATTCTAGAGTTCATGACTAGGTGATATACATACCACAAGATGCAGCAAGAGCCGTCCGAGAAAGTGATCCTGCAGGAGGATAACAAGAAAAGAACGAACCAACAATACCAGCACCACCCATAGCTACTAATTCCTGATTGTCATCTAACGTGTAATTGAATCGACGAGCGAAAATTTTTCCTAACGACACTGTAATAACATATCCAACAATACCTAAGGGTCAAAAGAAGCATGAACAAAAACAAATCATTACTGCATTGGGAATGATACGACCCAGATTCTTCATATCGGGAACAGTGAAAGAAGGAAGACCTACAATTCAAAAACAGCAAAAAGATGGAACCAGGTTTGATGTTGTAATCACCCAAGTATTTGAGATTCCAATTTGTATGTAAATCAAATACCCACATGAGGACAATCACAATTACTAGCAAAAACAACTATAGATAAATCAATCCAAGATCGGACTACTTCGACCGGAAGAGGTTTCTTTGGGAGATATTTCTTATTCAGTACCTTCATCAGATACAGAACCACAGTCGCACAACCACCCATCAAGAATGCCCACCAGTTGAACTGGTTTCGCAAATCGGTAAAGAAAAGAGATCGAACAATCTTTAGGAAAACTTGATCCGAACAGGAGACTCCCCAGAGATGTTTTAGTTGGGACCCACCAATGTTGAACGCTGAGGCCGTTGTGAATGCAGTGACAATTGTTTCAGATAATAGTCGCGTCACAATGCCTCCGTAACAAAGACCAAGTACTAAATGAATTACACCACAGATGAAACACAAAGTGGTCACTGCTCCAAGGTAGTCGTCGAAGTTCTCGTCTGGGTTGATATAAGACAGAGAACTACTCACCATCATAGAGACCAGAGCAAATGGACCAATGTGGACCTGACTCGAGGTGCCCAATAAACCATACATAAAGACGGGAACAATACAACAATAAAGTCCATAGATCGGGGGTAAGTTTGCCAACATAGCATATGCCATTCCCTAAAGAAAAAGAAACCCATAAAAACTACTTGGGGAATTGCCATAACACCCACGGTAAGACCAGCTGTTATGTCATAGGACAAGTATGATTTCTTATATCTGTATTATGAATTGTTATAAATAAGTGACTACGATGGAATCCATTTCAAGAACGGGAGTTTCTTTTTCAAGTAGGAGCAGCAAGCAGACGCAGGCTAGAAATTAATCTTCCAAATAAAACAAACGCTCTGTGGTTTCTTTATATCCACTTTCAATTCTTCTGGCTCATCATCCTTGTCCTTCTTGCTTTTCACTGGAGATATATCGTTTTCATGGTGCTCAACCTATCAATGATAGAGCCAAAAAGAACCAAACAGGAGTTGAAGAAGAAGCATTGTGTATATTGGTGGCTGAATTCGGTGAAGGGCCTGTACCATCGTCTTTCTGTTTGTGAGATAACTTGTGAACACTTACTAGATCCCCCATTGTTATTGAAGTTTCTGTGTCATTAGCGGGAACAGACTCTGAGTCTATATAATCAACACGAATTGAGGGTCCATACTCATTATCTGACACGTAATATTACTGTTTCTTTGACCTTTTGATTATCAAAAGAAACCCTCACCACTGAACATGCAAGTATGAAAGAAACAATTCAAATAGAGCAACTTTCCAACGCCTCCTTAAACATAAAGTACAATTCATCTAAGGACCGAACGATCAAACTAGGTGGACAGACATATTCAATCGTTGGCTTCTTGGTAATCAGAACTGAGTTCCACCCAGCACACATTGCACCAAGTACATCAGTCTCATATGAATCTCCAACATGAAGGTAGATTCGTGGATCAAAGACTCCAATAATCTCAGAAACCTACAGATTGATAGCTTGATTCCAGTCAGTACCATATGAAATGGAATTACCGAAGGTTTACTATCTCCACAAATCTCTGGACTCACAAACGCATCAATGAGTGAATTAATACTTGGATGGTTCGATAAATCCGATGTTCCATTTGTAATTACTGCAATCTTATATCCGTTCTGATGTAACAATTGTATTAGTTCACATGCATATGGCATTAAGGTAGTCTACAAAACAAATCGAATGATATTTCTACCTTTCTTCGTTCGGTTCGCCACACATCGAACAACTCATCAACAATCTCTATAGGATATCTATGAACTAATTAAATAATATTCATTTCAATACGATGTTTTCCTCACGTATTCAGCAAGAATCGATTTCCTAAGTAGTCCGATATCCTTGCATCTGTTTCTACTGTTTACCACTCTTTCATTCAATGCATCTCGAATTCTATTTCTGATAGAAGTAACCTTCGATTACTCTTCTGGATAGGCAATACCCAAATTGGGATATTTCGAGGTTACATATTCAAAGAAATGAAGATCCGCATTATCAACAGCATCATCCATATAACACAGAGTTAAGTCAATATCGAATGATACCACACGAATCTATGTAGTTATTACAATTGTTAGCGTCATTTACATTTCGTAGAAACCTCTTCACTGTATCAGTTAGCATTGTTAATGAAAATCTACCATTCAAATGGCAACTCTCTCAGTTCACTCAACAAACAATCTGATGAACCATCAGCTGTACCAACCCACTTATTCCTCCTTAGCAAGACTGAAGTAGGTAAGCTTGTAGCCGTTCTTTCCGCTAGCAATCACACGGAGGTAATCACGAATCTGCTGCTTCTTGAGGTACTTCTTGGTGAGGTACTACAAATCAACTCCAATGACTCTCTACAACCTTCAGGTATCTCTTGGAGAAAGCAATAGTAGCAATCACGGAGAGCTTGTCATCACCAGTAGAAACGGTAACGGCACTTCCCATATTGTTCAGCTTGTTGTCGACCTTAATATGCTCCTTCAGATAGTTCTCCTACCCAATCAACCGCTTCTATGCACCACTCACGAAGGAAGTCATATCCATAACCTTATCCTTGACAGGGACAGAGCAGTCAATCGTAAATTCAACCTTCTTAGCAACCTACAGGCGTATTAGCTACACTCATCAACAATAAAGGAAATAATCAATAGAATGCCTTTCACAAGCAGATTACATACAGTGGCCATGATCAAAACGTATAGCTGATGATAATTGTATCAAGAAACCAAGCCAGAAATTGCTTTCCCCAAAACCTCACTATTCCCGTGGTTATATTGTCAACAAACAAAAGACACTATATTATCACAACTGAACTCTCCCACTACAAAGCAATATTTTCCGAACCTCGTTGTTGTACTGCTCCCTGATTTACTATTTCCAACTCTCTCTCCGTTGGCTGCCTCATTCCTCCCATCAAATCAACATGAATAATACGTTCGTTATCATCCATATGATTCGGACCATACATATTGCCATCACCATACTCATAGAGATTCATCATTGCATCCATTGGTTGCTGAACCAATGAAGGGGTACTCATAAGCTGCGCATGGAGATGATCTTTCGTAGACTTTGAACGAATCATATCATGGATGGAACGACGAATAAAGTTGATAGTATCTTCACTGACCGATGTCATAGGCTTCTTGTAGAAACACATACATGCGTGATTTACAAGTTGGTCAAATCGAGGTGATTTGGCAATCAGCTCGTTTGGCTGTTCCAACCAATTCAGGAACTGATGTCTTTCTTCTCCCTGAGAGCATAAAATAATATTTGAAACTAAAGTCTATTGAATTAGCTTCTTATTTCATTTCTACCTTGACAACAGCCGAATTTCCGAGTTCAACAGGTATTTGAATGCCAATTTCCTTTGCTAGACTCTTAATAGCCCGGTCAAGATAATCTCCATGACTTGTAGGCATTAACCCTCCATTTTGGTAACGACGCAACTCCTCTGAAAATGTATCAATATTATCTTTAATTTGCATCCACTAATCAAAAAGTACCTCTTTCCATATCAACAGGGATTAATTCATTCAGTTCACGCATCATTCCTTCTAACGAGTTCAGTGTGATCACTCCATACATTTTCGCTCTGATCAAGAACTGATAATTCGATTTGATAGGAACTTTTCGCTTTGGAGGTTGCATATTCATCCTTCTGTGTGAATTCAAAAAGTCCGAGAACGGGAATCTACGATTTTTGGCGAACAAACAACAATCAATGAGCACTCTTTTGTGCTTTATATTTCATCACATAGTCTATTACACTTGGCATCACATATTGGAGAATCACAACGAGTCGCATATACAAAGGAGCTACGACCACGTTTCCTTCCTTTCTGATTACTGCCTGTTGAATCCGAACGGCCAAATCCTTGGGATCCATTCCCTTCTCCGTTGTTGCATCCATTTGGTTGTAGCTACTACCATCTCCGCGAATAGAATTTACACTATGATTTGTCCTAGTATCAACAAATTACAAAATACCTACCGTACATACGCAGGAGAGACTGTAACGATATTGATTCCATTTATAGATTCTTCGGCACGCAGACTATCACAATAACCCTGAAGTGCATGTTTGGCCCCCGAGTAACTCGAGCGAGAAGGAACAGCTAGCATTCCTTGAATACTGCTGATGAATACAATGGTTCCAGAATGACGCTTTCGCATAAATGGAAGGATCTCTTTGGCCAAAAGAATGGGTCCTGTGAAATTGGTTTGAAGCATCTTCTTCTCTATTTCTGCTGTTGTCTCGCTGTTTAAGGCACGGATACCCAATCCACTACTGATTACGACAGTATCGATCGATCCAAAACAACCAATTGCTTCCTATTCATGACTCCACTCTAACGCTTCTACTTGAGTGAGCGAATGGAATGAATCATCCTTCTCTACATCAACTAGGATGATAGGAAAACAGGATATATCCCTATTTGTCTTATCAGTTATCTCTTTCTGCACTTCAACAAGCTTCTCTTTGTTTCGAGAACTCAATATCACATTCTTTCCATTCAGCGCATATTGAATCGCCAACTCTTCGTAATTCACATTCAATACAAATACCTTTTCCAATTCCCGAACTGGCACCGATTATCCACACATATTGCGAATCATCTCGAACAGGTTTCCTGTAGCATTTGTATAGAATAACCAGAACTGGTACAAGAATTGCAACTAACGATATTCCAATACCTGTAGAATTCTCAATCATCTTATGATTGTACGGGTGTCTGTACAAACAATCCTAACGCCAATTAATCTTATACTCTTCTCCTAGTGCAGTGTAGTAAGCCTTCTCTTCTTGCTTTCTCCTCTACAAATGAACCAATTGTCTAACATGAACCTTATCATGATCCGTTTCACCCGAGAAGTCATCCGAGGTTAGTTGTCTCCTTCGATTCTTATTCTTCTTTTGATACTCTCTCCATGTCTCCACTCGCTCATCTGTTCCATTCATCCATTCGCGATGAATCTTCACTTCTTCCACAATCTTCTGTCGCTTTTCTTCTTGCTATAGAATCATCCTCATTCTCTATCAGTACACGTTCCTTATCTCGTCGTTCATAGAGATTGTAATATTGCTTCGCCTTTCTTTGACGTTGTTCATTCTGCGCAAACACACGCATAATCTCCTCTTCAATTGCTATATCCAACTATATATAAGAACAACTATCCAATCTCACATTTGGAAGTGCATCCGGATTCATACCCTTCTCAATTAACCGCTCGTGATTCTTAATCACGCTCTTCGTAGCTCCTTTAATCAAGTGAACACATTCTTCTTTTCGTTTTGGTTCTTTCAACACTTCACTTGCATGCATCACAGCCTCGAATGCTTCTCGTGCTCCTGGATGACTACATTTATCTGGATGAATCATATTTGCTAGTTTTAAGTAACGCTGACGAATATCTTCATCAGAAGCAGTCTCAGGTAACATCAACACGCGAAACGGATTGAGGTTCTTCCACTAAGGATCAGTCTTTTCAACTACAAATACAAATGCATTCTTGCCTGTTAATCGCTCGATGTGTTGTAGTGCCGTCATTTCAAATATAGCATCATCTGTAACTTTTCTATCCTTCTCAGTATCAATAACCGGTTTCAATCCATCATCAATAGTCGCTAGGAATTGTTCCAATTTCTTTTGTTCTCGGATCTTCTTCAAACGACTAATTCCATCACTAACACCACCTTCATCATCAGACATGGCCTCAGCCGCTTCCAAGGCTGAAAAGTCATCGGCTTTCTATGAATCAAATCCTATCAGAATATTCTACTTGGGATGAGACTGCCTTATCTGCAGTACTCAAAACATGCAACATGGCCTCATTGTTAGGTTCTAGAGATAAGGCTAGATGTCACTCCTTTCATGCAATACTACCGATTTTACATGTCTCAATACAATCTTTGTACTTCTTTAAACGCAAATATACCGATGCCTTTCTTGAATATCCTTTATACCATGTTGGACTCATTTCAATCACTTGCTCAGCATCTTGAAGTGCTCGAGATCGATCTCCTGCTCCCAAGTAAGCCGCTGAACGATTTGCTATGTATTTGGATTCTTTAGGACATTTACGGATTGCCTAGATCAAATCAAATAACAGCATACGAAGTTACGTAGTTGTAGAACCGAATGGCTTTTTCATATTCCTTATCTTTGAAAGCACAATTTCCTGCTAAGTTATATTCTTCTGCTTCCTTCACAGCTTCTGCATTGTCTTGATCACTCATCGTAAAGATAAGTATGAATATTTGTAAACAGCAAAATGACTTGTAACAAACATATCCATAAAAAGAATCATAGTCCTTTCATCAGCTTCACTCCCTCTGCAATTCACATTAAACAAGAATTCCCTACGTCTTGTCTCACCATCAAACACATATTCTCCCTCGCCACATTCCTTAAAGCCAGTCTTCTCAAAGAACTCCTTCGATTGGGAATTCTACGAATTCAACCTCAGGAACACCGAAATACATTCAAATACACTACAACACTGTTGATATGTAATTCCTTCTGCGTCCTTTCAATAAGCTTATTTAATGTAAATTCGCCTATTTGTCATTAATACACCCTTCAAATACCAAGACCTCTCTTCTGGTACGATTTCAATACACAGATAAAATCGAGTACCAATACCTTGGAGTCATTGCTATCAATATGAGAATAAACACAACCGACTGGAATGTTGTCCAGAATAACTAGTTACTTACTCCATTCACAGAAAACCCACTCAATTTCGCAAGAAGCGGATTATGTGTCGTAGCCTTTGTAAGAAACTCATCAGATAATTCACTGTCAGTAGCATTGGCAAAGATGAGTTTCACTGCCGCAGTATTGTGTCGCAATATCGGTAGCTCGTAAATACGTGATGTATTAAATTTCTTGGGCATTAAACAAGGAAAGGTGATCGAATAAAGAGTGACCGCAAGAATTCTGACATTCCCGCTTCTGCGGCTTCATGGCATGACCACAAAAATTGTTGAAATGCCTCGTGTATTCTGTTGATAGAGCCCTTCATGTTGTAGGAGAGAACTTTTATTGCTGTCAAGCCTGATGGAGTCCAGCGTGGTTGCGTTGGTGAGATTATTGGACGCTTCGAGAAGAAGGGATTCAAGCTCGTTGGTCTGAAGATGCTCGTTCCTCCTATGTCTCTTCTTGAGGAGCACTATGCTGAGCACAAGGGTAAGGGTTTCTATCCTAGCCTTACTGGTTTCATGAGCTCTTCTGCTGTTGTTGCCATGGTGTGGGAGGGAAACAACGTTGTTGCTATTGCTCGTAAGATGATGGGCGCCACCAAGCCTCTCGAGGCTGCTCCTGGTACCATTCGTGGAGATCTCGGCTGCGATATGGGACACAACGTTATCCATGGATCTGATTCTGTGGAGTCTGCTGAGCGTGAGATCAAGCTCTGGTTCCCTGAGGGACTCGTTGAGTACACCAAGGATGACGAGAAGTGGGTCTATGAATAAGTAGTCTTTGTTTGTTACAATTCGCGATTTGTCTATGACTGTGGATCGTTGGAATAGGGTATTATCTTGAGGCATTTAGTTTTCTTTGATGGAGAGGATTGTGATCAAGTCGAACTTTGTTTTTGTGATGAGTCGTTTACGGTTTCTCGCCATCTGTAGTCCGTTTGTTGTTGTTCTGACCCCTAGTTTGCTGTTGCACTCATCGAAGCTTTGTGACTTAATCCGTTCGATTCCAGGTAATACCAGAGATAGAATCCGCATTCATATCAACAGAACATGTCGATACTTCAGAGAGATTCTCAACTACATGTATACAGGCTATGTGAATCTTCCCAGTGATCCTAAGGACGTATATGTATAGGGATACCGTTTCGTTTAATAAACTAGGAATTGCTTATGGATGTTGCCTATTTCAATCTCACTGATATGGCTGAACGTGTCAAGTATTTGTTAATTCTTCAAACAACTGCTACAGAAGATTTTAAGAAGAATCAAATCAGGAGCATTTCATCGACTCTTACTCAACGGACTCGTTTGCTTTTCACATACCAATTACATGTAGGATTGGTACTAACTGTATCAAACCCTGTCTTTTATCCGAATCCATCTCCTCGACCTATCGCAAAGAGTGATCCTTCTGAGGTTCATCCCCGTTTCTTTCTTCAGTTATCGATACGATGCACACAGGAATGTTATGTTTGGTGTTTCTGTTCCTCCACACCCAGTGACTTGACAGAAACTCAGATTCAGAATATGGGTGTGAAATCCATTGTTTTGGGTGATATTGACACTCCTATCACCTATCCACTTGCCGAACAGTCCTATGGAACTGTGTATGTTTATCTTGTCGCGCAGAATGGCATGGGGGTTATGGCTGTCACACAGGCTTCTGTACCATTTATTCTTTCAAATCATGGAGTGATAGTTAATGAGCCATCATCTTCTCTTGAGATTCTCACTAACACAACTCTTCCCAATCTTGGTACACCTTTTCTATTCTTTTGATTGAAAGATACAATTTGTTCCAAATCAGAGATATTATCAGTACTAACGGAATTGGATAATGCTCCTGATACAATATTCCCAATTCAATCCATTATTGGTACTGTTAATGAGGAACAATTATGTATAGCAGAAGGAATTGGCAAGGATACAACAGAGCGGCTGGTTCATGCTATTTCACATCAAGTTCTACCCAATCTCACCAACCTCAACGTGGCTGATAACGATATGGGAACTTCCATTACTGCTGAACTGATCAATTGCTTACGAGCAGGAGCATGTCCTTCTCTTCATACTCTCATTCTTCATGATAATCGCATTGGTTCGACAATAGGATCACTTCTTGCAGATTTACTAAATGGAAAAAGCCGTTGTTATCTATCTAAATTGGATATTAAGCACAATCGACTGAAACAAGAGGGTCTTATGACTATTATGGAATCACTGTACACGTATGGATCTTCGTTCCTAAATTCTTTTCTCTTTTCCGATAATGACGAAACCCAATCTGTTTTGATTTATCTATTTGATTTGATTGCTGAAGGCCATTTGCCTAGTATTGATCAGATAGAATGGACAGATTCTCTCACTCCTCCTGTTTCATTTACTCTTCTCTGTCAAATCCAAAAGCAGGCTCCTAAATTAACCCTTCCATTCACTTCTATCACATGTACCTGATTTCCTTATTCTTCATATTCAGTTACCGAACTTCTGGAGACTGATCTCACTGTTGTTATCAAGCTTGTTTCGTCCAAGTTGCTTGCTCATGTGACATCGATTCAATGGATCCAAGGACCTACCACTCTCACTGTTACATCTGGTTTTATTAATGCTGTGAGCAATCTTAAAACCCTGGATATTCTTCGAATACCACAAATTGGTACACTTATTGCATCCGAACTTACGCTTCCCGAAATGACATCGTTTCTTCAATTCCTCAATTCAGGTCTATTTTCATCTATCAGTTCGCTTGTGCTCAGTAAGAGTATACGATTTCCTCTGCCTGATATGAAGCCTCCTGCTTTCTTGTTACAGATGACATTCTTCTGATCCTCAACCAATTCATTCATAGTGGATTCTACTCTTCCTCATTACTACTCCACGAGACTTCAATTCGAGGTATCAATGAATCCATATATGAATGATAGGTGTGGGTCTTAGTGATAAAGCCATCGCCAATTTGATTGTATTGCTCCAAATAGGAATGTTTAGCAAGCTAGTGGAGTTGGATCTGAGAGATTGTATGCTTCACGATCATGCTGTTTGTACGTTAAGTGATGCTTTAGTACCCATGGGTCCCATCACTATCAAGTTACTGGGAAATCCTATTGTGAAACCGGATACTTGGTTCACAGTTGCGAAAATGCTCACGAAATGTTGGATTCCAGAATTTGTTCTGATATTTAGCAACAGTTCCAGATGCCGGTTTGAAGTCGTTTGCTGACTCTCTTACCGATGTGATGTTAGAGACAGTGTACAGGCAAAAAAGGGAACTAATTTTGGAGGATCTAGATAATGAGGGACTTCAACAGCTAGCATTCCTCTTGAAATCTGGGACCTTGCAGTGTTTGCGATCACTTTCAGTGTCGCAAACCAATGTCGAAGATGAATCCGTCGTGACAGAATTCGTAGGAAGTTTGGCGGATGGTGTCTGCAGTGATCTGCGTCAATTGAATCTGGTCTTTAGTGGCTGTGAGAGTGGTTTCATCATATGATGAATAGTGAATTGTGGTTTGAGTGACCCTTCGATCACTCGTTTGGCTGAAATTGTTCAACAAGGTTCTTTACCTCATTTAGAGAACGTGAATCTTTCAGATTGCTATATTACAAAGAATTCAGATACAGTGTTAATAAAAGCATTAAAAATGAAATCAAAGAAGATGAAGAAATTGGGGATAAAAACACGAAGGTCTAGTATGATTCCCAGTTGTGTGAAATTACGAACTCATCTTTCCAAAAAGAATCTTCATTCGTCACGTAGTCATTCTCGTTGTCTTGTTGGTTACAAACAAGTTCTAAATAACATAGTTAAATGACTCTCGAAACCTCCTCGACCTAAGAAGTCGCC
The DNA here is from genome assembly GCF_000743755.1 of Blastocystis sp. subtype 4. Classification (NCBI taxonomy): domain Eukaryota; class Bigyra; order Opalinata; family Blastocystidae; genus Blastocystis; species Blastocystis sp. subtype 4. Next base: position 34,772 of record NW_014569503.1, on the reverse strand, counting down.
ATGGTTTCTTTATAGTAACATTTCGTCTACTATAAGACGAGTTGAATACAGTCGAAGTATTCTGAGGAAACGGAGTCAACACATAATAGGGTTTATTAATTAGCTTCTTAAGTCCATGCTTATTTCGACCCATATAGAGCTTGCTATATGTACCATATCGCGTCACCACATAATCAGCTGCTGATGCCATGTCCAGATAGTGGGTATATCTTGATGTGAAATAAGGAACATTCCATTCAGAATCTTCTGATTGTTTACCGGACATCTTAGACCTCCATCGATCTGTTCCAAGGTGAATGTTCTTACCGCACCGTGACATATCAATAAGATAGTATCCTGCTTCTTTAGCTGAACCAACCACAACTTGATCCACAGCACGACGACCAATCACCACAGGAGGTAGCACACTAAAGTTGAAGTTCTTCGTAAAAATGAAAATATCCTATGGATTAAAATGTACAAAGGAAGCAAACAGCACTCGATCTAGTTCGCATTATGAGTAATGAGGAAATGTTCCAAAGATGGGCAGATAGATTATTCGGATTGATTCTAATTGATGTTTGATTGATTGTATACACACGAGAGAAGATTTCCGCCTAGACATGAGAATGATGATTCTAACTTACTTCATATCCATTCGATGACAGCCGCTCCAGGACAATCGGAAGAGTCTGAATAAACAATTCAGAAAGAAGAATATCGCTGTTCATATATCCATAGGACTGTGCATTATACATATCACTAATAGTTTGTAACATAGTTCGGAAATAGGGTACACCATATTCGTTTGTTCGATAATGCCTTATAACAGTCAAGTTCCACTGTCGGCAATATTCAATAACAGCAGGAGAACTGGAAAACACAACTCCTTTAATACTATACTTATTCTGCATATAGGATAGCATTTGCAAAGCTGTTTTCACTTTATTGCTAACGCTCTACAATCAACTCACCTCAAATCCACATACGGCACCTTCATAAGTAGTACACATCACTGTAACATATAATGGGACTTTCGCATAAGAAACGCTAGAATAATATACTGGATATGAACCTCCAGTAATAGAAGCAAACGACTATATGATTAATTCATCCAACTACTAACTAGAGAGGATTCATTGTAGTAGACAGATAGTTCAACTGATGTATTGGGTTTGAGTCCTCGAAATAGCAGGGTGAGGAAGAAGAAGGAAAACAACCCCAATAATTCGAGGATGAACATTTCTATAAAACATAAGAACAAACAAATCTCTAAATAGACAATTCAAACACCTCAAAGCCCATTGCTCCACATACAGCTCCGTATATCCTTCCATTGGTTTCGGTCATAGAAATGCACGTTGTCTCTGGAACTAGCGTTTCAATCTCATCTGCTACAATATATCTACCATCAGTACTCACAAGTCGTTCCACTTTCTGTTCCCATCCAGTAATGAATACTCCCTTCGACGGAATCACAGCAAGGCTTCGAATCGATGAACCAGAGATACGTTCATAGACTTCACGTTCCTTCAACTCCATTCCATGTGCCACATCATAGCAACTAGTACGAAACGATTGGTCGTCTCCCACGGTTAAACACTCAATCTCTTGGTCCCGCTGATGTAATACCAGCCCATTTATACCCATAACATGGACTCCAGAATCATAATGAATCCTGTCAGAAGGGATTACGTGATTGTCAGTAGGAATGCTTAGAGGCATATCAATATACACAAGATCACCAGCCGCTGTTCCTACAAACACACAGTTCTGTGCTGTAATCGCAATTGAGAGTAATGGAGTTGTGTGACAAGTTGCAGTAACAAGTGGCTCAACGCCCTTTCCGTCGCAATGAACCGCAAAAGCCCGCATCACACCACAACTGTCTCCCACAACCATTAGTATCGTTGATTCATTCACCAACTTCACATCCATGCACATCAATCGCTGATCTGTCTCTCCTTCTGTATTCTGATTTCGAGAAGGATACTTCCCAATCAAACGACAATGCATGCAATCTGTGCTCAATTCCCATGCAGAGACTTCATTTCGCCCTCCACATGACATGATCACATAACCGCGGTTATCTGGAAGAGTCACACTGCGAATTGCTCTAACACAGGACGAATGGCCCTCGAGAGAACGGAGTATTTTCCATGAAAACGATCCATCACCCACCTCAATTTGTACTAATTGCACTTGTCGATCTTCTCCTCCTGTAGCTACAATCCCTTCATTATTGTTCATCACAACCCATTGAACCGTATTCAATTCTCGCCCATGCGAAGGAGGCAGTAAGGCAGGAGGAATCTGGCGGGAACTCTTCTGAACACGGCGGAATACTGTGATATCCGAGTGACCTGAAGGAGCAGCAAACGCCAAGACAAAACCAGAAGACGGATGACAAGGATGATGGTAAGAACTAGATGGTCGTTTCCAGCCTCCTGCAGGAACAGAGAGGATTTCAGTGTTGTGAGTTAAATCCATTACAAGGAACGTCGACTCATGGTATCCAGAGACACAGCAAACCGACTGATCTGTCCACCACACAGACAAAATCTGCTTGATTTCTGGAACAGGAATTGTGACTTCTGGAATCACTGACAGATCACACCAATTGACAGAATATGGCACGATTTTCCCATCATGACCAGCTGTGTACAGAAGATTATTGTGATATGCAATATAGCCAACAGGCTGATAACCATGCGTCTTTTTCAGCTGCTTTTTGGCAATGACAGAAATCGTTCCAATTTCAGTCCCTAAAGAGAGTCGAAGAAGATGAACAGTTCCCACACTGTCTCCGATGCAGAGTGCAGCGACTTCAGGGATAAACAACAACGAGGTGATTGTTCCCTTGGTATCTGGTTTCACATTCATCAAATGATTCAGCTTCTCATTTTTGATTGCAAAAGAATACATCCCAACAGTATTATCAGCCGAAATCACGAATAGAAATGGCGAATCACCTTTTCCGCCAAATTCAAATTTAGATATTCTCTTATCACTCGCTTGGAAGGTGAGAGAAGAAAACAGGCCATGCACAGAAAGAATTCGAACAAGTCCATGACAGTCTCCTTGAACTACTATTGAGTTATCGGGAGATAAGGCAACAGTCGAAACTGACTCGTGAGTCGGAGGAATCCGGAGACTTTGCCACGTTCGAGTTTCCACATCCAAACTCCACACATATCCCCAGTTAGAAGCAACGATCACTGCTTTGCCATCTTCAGTTACAGAAATGTCTCGAATACACTCTGATTTACTCGTTCGAGGTTGCTTGGGCACATCAATAAGTGATGGAATTGTAATGGAATATGAAGATGATGCTTCATATGTCTGTAGAATGCTATCCACGTCCCATATCTTCACAGACCCATCATTGCCACCAGTCACCAGAAGGTTGGAATTGGCATCATAAGCCCCACACCATACGTGCTTGCCTTTATGGCCTCCCATCGATGCAATACAGGTCCCATGTTCGTCCCAAAACCGTACTGTACAATCCTCTGATGTTGTCACCACATGTCGATTGATGAAGATGCAATCCCACACACGGGCCTTATGGCCATATGCATGGAATAACGATGTGTAGGTACCTTGAAGAAGCATAGCAACAGAAGTAGCCTGTAATTCAGCCCAAGGAGCACTTGAAGATGAATGTCTCCAGACAATGAGTTTGCGGTCATCCGATACAGAAAGCAAATACCTTCCATCATCACTCCAACGGAGTTTGAAGATAACGCCTTCATGAGCTTTGCAAATGATTGTGTTCTCGGGACGGGTTATAGTCCAAATATGGACTTCTGTGAAGACAGTTCCTGATGCTACCAGCAATTCTCCATTCAAATTCAAAAAGGATAAAGAATAGAGAATACAGCGTTCCTTTCCATAATAGCACTCAGTTGGTTCGTTGCTTCTTATGTCCCACATCACCACTGTATTATGAGCAGTACCAATTGCGAGTCTAGTATCAAGGAGACAAACATCCCAGATCCAATCGACAAAGTCATACTTCTCACAGATCATTCCAACAGACAAGAAACCAGACGAGATGTATTGATTCCAATCAAACAGAATGAACTCCTTTTGGCCAAAAATACATACTATGTTTTGGACTAGTTCTCATATATCAAAATTACTAACTTACAAAACCGAATACCATGGACCAATGCCTTTTTTAACACACGGATCGATTTTAGGAAACCAAACGTTTGGCTATCATAAATAAGGAGAGATGCACCACTTCCTATGGATAATGATTTACTTTCCGAGAAGTACCACAAACAATGTATTTTCCATCTGGAGAGTAAGCTATAGCTGTAATAGCTCCGATGTAAGTATCTCGCTCCAGTTTCATGATAGGAGAGAGAATGAATTAACAAACACTCAACCAAACAAATCAACATTAATCTTCTATTTCTGAGAGGGTATGAATAAAGGATTGCGGATTCGATAACGAGGTGGTTATGATGACAAGTTGCTGCTTCAACCTCTTTGCAAGCGACCGCAAGTGATGGAGTTCAATATATGATAATCCTCCAATGATAACAAGGAACAAACGTCGATGTCTCTTCGGTGTGAAATCGGTCAGCAATTCGGGATCCATGATTACTTCTGGTTCAGAATCGTCCACATCGTACGATCGAGGTGGCTTTAATAGGAATGGGAAGTCTTCTCGTGACAAGTATCCATCCAAGATCATCTTAAGAATATAGACAAGATAGGGAGTATTTCGAATATATACGATGTCTTCCAACGAATGATTACTATCAACCCGTTCTGTTGCATCTCTTCGAAATTGTTCATTATAACGTTGGTATTTCAAACTATCTGCAATCATTCTATTCCTCATCTCTTCCATCCTCTCCTACTCTGCACAAGTCAATGCTCGACAGTACTCATCTATCTGAATCTCAGCTGATCGTACCAGAGCCATCCATTGTTGTGTTCCAGAAAGATGTGGGAATGAAAAGAGAGTGATCAGGAGGAGTCGAAGTTTCTCTTGTTCTCCTAGTGTCATCTCTGTTAGCATGCGTTGAATCATAGGGATCAGATCATCAATGGTCAATTCACCTCCTGAAGGGAGTTTGGTTGAACAGATGGTTTGTTCCAAAGAGCACAGCTGTTTCAGATGGAAGAGCTATTTCATCAATCTGTCATGGTTCTCACATCATCTATTCGAGTCAATACATTTATCACACTCAGATGGTTGTCACAGGCTTCACGAAATGACAGAGCACTCTCGAGATGTTTGCTCTGGATCAGTCTCTTGATCTCACTCCTACCACAATATTCAGTGAGCGAATTGGAGAACACTTCTGATTACTGATCTGAAGAGACTTCTCACATTTGTCAATGTGTTTCTGAAGGACTTCTTTGGCATCTACAGATAATCCATTTTAGAATCGATACATTCAAGTCTCAGGTTTCGAATCGACTCCCACATCTCACTATATTCATCAACACAGATCTTCGAAGGTAGCCCTCCAGCTAAGAACGTTAGGAGATTGTGAGGATTCACTGAAACACGCCCATCGTTACCTATATGAAGATAGTCGTGAAACATAGCTTCATAGGCGATGGAGTGCAGAAGAGGGGAGATCATATCAGACATACGGGAGATGATAAGGACTGTGGAACGATTCTGGATGTTCATACATCCTCGATACCAATAATCTGCATCGTTACGGATTCTCTCCTCAAGGAATGTGTAGGTTCTTGCAGCAATTTGTCCAGTAAGAGAGTGATCACTGTCAAATCGGAAGTAAGGGAACTCATTCAGACTAGATAGGAATGAACACAAGTTAAGTGAAGTTCGACTGATGATCTCCTTGTATTCAGGGTTAGTAGGTGTGAAGTAGAGAGAGTCTCTCATCTACTCTGAATACCAGATCATATTCATACAAAAACATTCAGAAGAACAAGATCATTACTTACTACCTCAGTATTACCAGAAAGAACAGCAGGAGGTAGACGCATTGCTTTCAGGAGAATTGTGTTTTTCTATATTACAGTCTGTCAAGACAAATACCCAAAATTTTCGATTCTCTACGCTTTCAGGTAGCTTGGTCAATAGAAGAATCGACCCAGTTGCAAAGTGACGTGGTGTTGTGATCAGATCAAAGATACAGAGGTCCAATGATGTGACACCATTCTATATTGCAGAGATACATCTTGGGTTACTTCACGATACAAAGGATCAATCACATAGACAGCTTGACTGTCAGGATAAGCGTGACGTTTTGCTGAATGAATCGACTACATGTCATTAGGAATGAAAAGAGACTTGAATAACAGATATTCCACACTTCTTGAGTTCTGATTTGTTAAAGATCAATTGATTGATCATTCGTAAACCAGGCTATCAGTAATGAAGGACAGGATTCAGTACCTTGTCAAGGACCAATACAGTCTCATTGGTATCTTCGTAGATACTGGCATCCAATGCTTCAAGGAATCGTTCATGTAAGATGGATCGAATGGGAGCTGGTTCAGCTTCTTCAGTTGCAGGGTCAAACTCAGGATTGAAAAACTGCATGGAATGGAACATATCCGTTAGTGAAGACCCGGTACTTAGAGCACGACGTTGCTTCTTACTCATCTCCAACAAGTCAAAGGCTTCTATCGGTTAGAACGCATGTGAATTGTCACTGAATAAGGAGGGAGTAGCCATAACAACAGGGATCTGTTTTGGATTGACTTCCTCTTCCAAACTCTTTCTTCGTGCATTCTTGGTAGCTACGTTATTGTCAACGAGAAGTTGTCTTGTCCTTGAAGATACATTGACAATTCCTCCTTGTTGAGTTGACGAAGTGTCAGTCTTGGTTTCTGGTGGTCTAGTACCGGATTGTTCCTCTGCCTCCAATACGTTTGTAGCTGAAAGGGAATGTTTATGGGCTTCCATCATGGCTTCACGGGTACTCTTCGTTGCAACGTACTCTCTCTGGATTGTCGAAGCACTTTCAGACGAGTAATCCTTTCCTTGTTTGTTGAGTACCTTTTGACGGAGAGACGAGGCTGGAATATCAAAGTCTCGCTTCCCTATAGGCGTAGGCAGAACCGATGAAGAGAGAGTAGGAGGAGCTACCTCCTCATTGACAGCATCTGTATCAAGATGGAGGTTCTTCCGTTTTCTAGAAACTAGATCGGCACCAAGGGAATACGTTGTTGATGGACTTGTAACAGTCAACTCATTTTGGAGATGCTGCACCCATTTCTGCATTGTAACAGGATTGGGTGCCTTCATTTGAAACATTCGTCCATTTCCTGTTTTCATTTGAATGACACAGGATCTGAGGATCAACATACATCACAAAGAAAACTGCAAGAAGTAGTGCAATTTTGTCTCTCTTTCAACTTTGAATAGTAATTTGAGCGATTGCTTCTTGGATTTAATTCTTCGTGAATAGAGATTGCCAGAACCCGTCAAAATCATCCATCTGTACTTAATCAACTCCATAGTGTATTACCGTTTAAACCAGAAATGAGTGACACGGCCCTTCTTCTTCATCTCGCTTTCAAAGACAATCTCTCCTTCAATTTCGTTACATTCTATGGACATTATTACAAAGAATAAATGGAAACACGATTTGAAGGGATATTGTCGTGTTACGAAGAAACAAGAAAAACGACAATATATAGATACTATTGGGGTCTTGGAGCTCCAGGAATCATACCAGGTCTCGGTGCTCCGGGAATCATGCCAGGTCTTGGAGCCATCCCCATCTGTGGCATACCAGGCGCCATCATTCCAGGTCTGGGAGCCATTCCCATCTGTGGCATTCCCATAGGTGGCATTCCCATAGGCATACCTCGAGGCATTCCTGTAGGCATTCCAGCAGGGATATTTGCTCGACTTCCGGTGACAGGAGCACTTGCAATCACTTGACCGGTAGTCATAAGATTGGAACCAGGACCTCCTAAGCCGCGAACAGGACCTGCAAGACCTTGAGGAGCCGAAGTGAGCGGAGCAGCAGGCATTCCTCTTCCAGCAACACGACTGCGACCTGGACCAGCAGCTGCCATTTGCGTAGGAAGCTAGAAATGAAAAACAAGAACAAAGCACACATCCTGTGGAGGAGGACCCTCAATTTGGAGAGATATAATATGTTCACCTCGCAGCAGTACTAATCCAAGTGTGTTCTTCTCTTCACGCTCTTCAATAACTCCTTCTTATCAAAACCACTCTAAACAACAAACCATTTGCATCAACAGCTCCAGTTTTTGATTTGATCTTTCGGAACTCTTCGCAATCACCCAAAATCAGGTTCATGTGTTTATCGAAAGCCATAAGAGTACCAACGAGTGTACGACTATGAATTAACAAATCCAATCAAACGGCCGCACTTTTCCTTAATAACTACACGCATACGGTAGTTCACGTAATTCAACATCTTTCCGGTCTTTGCGCCCGACTATGTAATTAAAAACAAATAATACATGGAACCATTCCTTTATATATGGTATGTGAAGGAAATGATGATCTCTCTTAAGAGTCTTAGAAAAGGAATAGATGGAAAGAATAAAGATCTAGAGCAACGAAATTAAAAGGGAAAAATGGTTTTGGACTCTCACACAGTATTTCAAATTATCTTGCCATACACCATCAAAGTGAATGCCCGCCTATCGAAACATCAGGTAATATGAAGATAGTGACTCACTAGTTCGACTTGATTTCTAATGGAAAATCACGGGAATCTATTAGTAACGGCGGATTAGGTATTGAGATTGCTCTTTTTGCCTGAAGAATCAAATAATGTTATCTTTGACTTGCCTGTCTACGAAAAGCTTCGATCTAAAGAAGGCTCTCGTTCCTATTATCAATCGTTACACTGATCCTGTCAGTACCAACCATGATCTTAACTTTTAGGATAATAAATCTGAATATACGAAACTTCTCGATGTTGTGACGAAGAGGAGAAATGCAATTGTATCAGTTACTTCTTTTAAGAGTGATGCTGACATGGATACCCTGGAATCCTACTATAAGGCACTGGTAGCTATTGTAAAGGATTTCCCATGTACTGAATATAGTGTACCACTATTTGCACTTATTGATTCTAGGACTCGAAAGTTTCTGTGAAATGGACATCCAATTCCTTTTCGAAGCCTAGTATAACGACTTCAAGCCTGGTTATCGAACTGGCTGCTGTAGTATACAACCTCGCTGCTCTTTATTCTCAGAAAGGATATGTTGCAGTGAATGTAGCCGTTAATGGATTGAATAAGAGATAGCCCTCATTAACAGTTGAGAGGATTGATGAGGCTGTAGCAAGTCTGCAGATTGGAGCCAATTTACTTCAAGTAATTATCAACGAGATCTCATTCATGTATTCCGATCAGAATACTCTTCCGGAGTTACAGACTTCTTCTCTTATATTCGTTTGTGTTACTTGAATTGAAATTACTTCTAGTTCCGTTACTTACTACTTGCCCAGATGCAGTATTTGAAGGCGGTCAAGGCACGTCGTCTCTATATGAAGAACAAAAACACTTATGTTGTGGTGTTTATGGGAGCAAAGCGTCTTTATGACAACGCAGTTTCGGCCTTAGCTCGATGTTCGGACGAGTTCAATGAATACGCAAAGCATTCTAAAGCTATGCGAGACCTTTGTTTTGCTCAGGCTCTTTATTATGAAGGTTATATGTCGAAGGAGCAATTGGATAATGTTGAGGTCCATGGTACTGGTATAGCTTATTCTTGTTTATCACGATTTGACGTACTTGATGGTACTAATTGTGATTTCTAGGGGATTGTGGATGAGATTCGCAAGATTACCTCCCCTTCTGTGGTAAGGGAGATTTATCCGATTTTGAATGAAATTGAGCCTGAAGCCAAAAGGCAATCAGCTATTATTTCCAAAGAATGGCTCATTCGTGTATAGAGTGTGTATTTGTGATCAGTACTAGAGAAGTACTATTCCTGGGAGTGAGTTTGTCTATCATCTTCCGGATAAGATTCTTGTCAAGTGTGATGAAACTCACTTGATTGATTCTGACATTTCATTTTCGGAGTTATTTGGAGGAGAAGCTGGTAAAGAACTGAAGAAACGAAAAGAGGAATACCAGGAATATGTCAAAAAGCAATCATCGACATTAGTTCATCGATTCAAGAAAAGTCGCAAATCAGCATTTTCAATGTTGGAGTATAGTGATTATTTTGTTGCTGTATGTGATTGTAATGAGATTAAACAGTAGTTGGGGTCAGGTGAACAGAAAGCGGGAATTCCCGAATATTATAACAAGCAAATTCTGGAATTGCATAAAAAGGAAGAAGAACATTTCTTTGATAAATGTAAAGAGGATTATGAGAAAGAGAAGAAGAACTTTACGGATTCATTGGAAGAAGTGGATGACTTGATGGCTGATGTGGAGAGAAGTATGAATCGTTATCCTTCTCGATACAATGAGGACTTGAGAAAATATTTCCGAACAACGCTTCCTACTTACCTAGACCAATTCCGAACTGCGATTACCAAGATCAACCAAGAAGAAACCAAATTATCGAATTGGTATTCATTGAAGGACAGCAATATCTTCAAATTAGTAATTCCTGTTGGCTATCCTCTTCTTACCAAGGTAATGACAATTCCATGTCCTGTTGAAGAAAATGCACTAAGTCTGTATAATGCAATGATGATGAGTGAACATGAATATTCCAATATGATTAATACAGCAGATGATAAGTTTACAAAAGCTCAGAATATGATGAGCATGATGTTCTATCTTGTCACTGACTTTGTCATATTTGAGAGTACGAAAGATGCAGAGAATCGATTCCCACTGTATTTTGAACCGTGTAGAGTTGAATTCGAACATGCGATCTCTACGATCGAAACGTATTCTACATACATGGAACGAATTAACCAAGATATCTCAGCTTTTATGAATGCTATGAAAAGTGATAAACGTTTTGTGGATCGCTCTACTGCTCTTGAAGGTGTGAAGAATAGTTTAATGGCATATGATCGTTTAACGAAGTTCTATGAGCCTAATGCAGCCATTTGCAAAGATAACCAGCAGAAGTTAGTGAAGGTTATTGATGGTATCAAGCCCTATATATTACCTCTTACTAGTTTAATTGTTTGTTCAAGGAATGGAAAAAGAAAAGTATCGGATGCGGGGATTGAACCCGCGACCTCTCGCGTGTGAAGCGAGCGTGATAGCCACTACACCAACCCGACTTAGCTCTTTTCCTCAATATTCACTTTATAAGGAATACAAACAAACAATTTATCCTTCCATTCTCATCTCTTTCCATATATCGTACAACTTGTTCAGATTATTCAATGATTTGAAATCATTATCCATGTTTTGACCATTGACCTGCACCATTGGCTGCTTTCTGCACTGACACATATTTGGAAGATTGGTACCATAGATGATACGTTGTTTTAGTTCATCAATGATAACATCCACTTGATCATTATGTTGCAGCTCTTGATAATTCACACACTCATCCCTATAACATAATTCATACCTTTGTTCTTTCAACATGATCTTGGATCTGAAGAGAATGAGAATAGGCACATCTTAATAATCAAGGGATTGTACGTATAGTGGTTTATACTCTGCACATGGACCAATGATGCTTGAATCTGGATGAAATAAGAAACTCTAGCTAGAAATAGCAATTTAGAAGAGGATGGATGGGGAATCGACAATATTTAGAAAGCATATTCAAGCAATTTGTAAGTATTGAAACAGCATCTACGGTGCCTATCTATGTTATTGCCACCGTTTGAACGAAAACTGCAAAGTAATTCAAAAACAAGCCTATTTGAGGAATTCCCGAAACTACACGAATCCATCTTTCAATTTGATATTGAGTGGATCGTGCCCTAAACGTGTGGTCATCTTAGAAGAGAGGGATGGATCCTATGCATATAGTAGGAAAGAGAAGTGAGTGTAATTGAATAGGAAGAGGATTTTGGGCGCTCAGTAATTGTATTTATCATCGTTAATCCTAGTTTGACGAAGTTGCACAAGAAACTATACAAGGAGAGTTAACAGAAGAACAACGATCACTAAATGACTGGTTACCAACGACAATGGCATCATATGAAGGGAGTCGCGTTAGGAAATTGATTTACATTGATGATTAGAGAGTGTCACTCATGAGTCTAAGCAAATTGGATACTATTCAGGAAGTACATTTTGTGTTTGATTATGATCTCATAGGAACAGGAAGGTAAACCGATGGAATCAGTATCTCCTTATCAAGGATCGCCCGTTCCACCTCTACATGATCAGAAAATGAAATCGGACAAATCGATACCTTCATCAGAGCCTCTTGACTTTACGAAAGTGACGAAAGATGTGGTGCTTAAAAAGTAAAGGACGAATAGATTAATTATTGATAGAGAATCCTCAGTCAAGGGGATGTTACTACTTCAGCATCTTTCTGTAGTTCGTTCGCCAACATCAGCATCGACTTCCACATCAATCAAACGTCAAGATCAAACTGTTGTGTAAGCATCGTGTGTGGATTTAAGGTTCAGAAGAGATCATACCAAAAAGTCAGCAAGTGTCTTGTAGTTTTATCTCTATTCTTTTGACATAGATTTAACCGTTCCCCCCAATCGACTTTAAGAAGAGATAACCCTGCTACAGAGCCACAGGTCCGTCAGTCTGTTCCTGTTTCGCGCGAACGTACTTCATCTCATGGAATTCCTTTACGAGGTCGATATAGTTGCTTAGTGAGTCGACCACTGCCCGAAGAACCCAAGCCACGACTGAGTAGTCGTCGTGAATCTGTTTCAGAGGTGGACCGACTTCGGAATGAGAACTTGAGATTACGTGAAACAATAGAGAAACAAACAGTGGGCATTGAAGAAGAGTATGACAGATAGAAAGAAATCCAACGGTTAAAGTTTCGAATTCGCGAACTAGAGGCTACAGTAAAGGAATTAGACAGAAAACCTATTAGGCATCGATCATAAATCTTGTTTGGACAACATACAATAGCCCTAACTAGCAATCAGCCAACATTTTAAGCACTTCAGAATGGATTTTCGTGTGGTCTTCAACGTCATATGTTAAAACGCGGAATCGGATCTATCCTAATGATATCTAAGATTGTAAACCACTGAAGACAAGAATAGGATTGAGACCAAATTGTTGAACGAACCTTCATTAAGATGCTCATGCCCATTCCATTATGTGGATAATAAATGATCCTATTTGATCATTGTCTTTGGCTTTGTACCTTTAAATGTTCTCTCTCAGATTTCCATAAATAGGGCTGGATTTGGTAATTTCTGTCCCAATTGTTTTCATTCCTCGTTATTAGTAATAATACCTTTAATAATGTATCGCAGTGGACTTCGAAATGTAATTACTTGTTCAATCTGATTAGTACATAGACTTGCAGAATTCTGCGTGAGTCTGGAAAGACCGTCGAGCGTTGTGCTGCTCAGGCTCAGGATGCCATGAAATTTGCTGAGACCTGTGATACATGCGTTTTATATATTCATTTGTGTAGATTCTCGTCACAGACCCATTCTCCCTATGAATGGCAAGACACCTGTCATTGACCCTACTGCTTTTATTGCCACAAATGCTTCAGTTGTTGGCGATGTTCAAATGGCTACAGGATCTGCAGTTTGGTATGGTGCCATGGTTCGAGGAGATAACAACTCAATTGTTATCGGAGCTGAAAGTCACATTCAGGACCGAGCAGTTGTGAGTGGAGTCGCATCCACAGACAGTGGTCTTCCTGGTTCTGTTGCCATTGGTAGCAATGTTGTTGTTGGTATGTGTAGAGTGCTTTTAATGACATGTAGGTTATGGTTCCATTCTTTCTGGTTGCCGTATTGATGATAATTGTCACATTGGTTCCGGCTGTAGAGTGTTGGAAGGAGCTCATATGGAGCCTAACTCTGCTCTGGCTTCTGGTTCGGTTCTTGAGCAGGGACAGACTGTACCCACTGGTGAAGTGAGTGATTGAGGAAGTGACTGAGAGGTAGTATTGGGCTGGAAATCCTGCGAAGTTTGTACGAAAGGTTGGTGAGCATGAGAAGGATGATATGCTTCAGTATTCTCGTGATTGTACCGAAATGAGTGAGAAGCACGCTGCTGAGTTCCTTCCTTACGGTACTCTGTTTAGACATGAATAAAGTGGTCTGTTTGTAGTAAACAACAACCAAATGACTATTCTTGTGTAGGTTGCTCTTTGTGTACTTTTTCTTCTGGAGCATTTGGTTCAACTATTTCATCTTCAGTCTTTTCAGGAACTTCTATAGGTTTCTCAATGGTAACTTCAGCACTTGCACTCTCTAATTCCTTCGGCTTCTCAGACGATTCTGTCTTTTTCGATTTCTCATCCGATGAATCTGAGTCAGAAGATTCTGCCTTCTTTGGTTTCTTTGACTTCTTCTTTGGCTTCTCGTTTGCACTCGAATCATCCAAAGATTCCACTTTCTTTGATTTCTTTGACTTCTTCTTCGGTTTCTCCTCTGATTCAGAGTCATCTGAACTTGAATCAGCCTTCTTGTGATGATGCTTCTTGCTTCCCTTTCCTGTTTTCTTCTTCTCTGCTCTCTTCTTCGCCTTCTCTTCATCTTTCTCACGCACCTTACATTTCTCCTTTAGTTCAGCTGTTCGAGCCTTCACAGCCTTTGAATCAGGAGAATACTCAATCATATTCACCACCTCTTCGTCCACACCAACATGCTTCTTGCCACACACCTTATCAATAAACTTCTCTCCATATTTGAAGGTTAGCTGATTCTTCACACGAAGGAACGCAGGAATATTAAGAATATCGGCTAAGTAGATCATAGTCGACACCTCCTTGAGGAGATCCTCAGGACATTTCTTCTCCTTCCGAAGAGTCTTCGCCTGTGTCTGAATCGTTTCGATCATCGGGGAAACATATTCAACCAGACTTAATTTCTTCTCCAGAACCATCAACTCAGACACACGATCACGCATCTTCTCTTTATCACTCTTCTTGTAGGCGAGATACACTTGTTCTTTGCTGAAATCAATCTTTTCTTGAATCCAGCCATATTGCTATTCCATCACCCCCAGATTCAGAACTTACATCATTTAGTTCTTCAAATAACAAACTCACTTGTGTTTTAAACTCATCTACGTTCCATTCTCTGACTGTTAACTTCCAAGTTGGAATCTTCTTTACAAGAAATCCAGGATTTGGAACTACACATAATCAGAATAATTATTTGTGTGGTACTCCATGCCTTAATAGCCTTTTCTGCAGTATCAACATTCATTTGAAAAGATTATGTGTTACAGATCAAACACGGCAGAATACAAATTGAAAGATTATACTTTAATTAGATATGGTTATCTGCATTACTTAATCCATCGTGGATGTATTCTATACTCACAAGATAGCAGAAAAAACAAGTTTCTTAAAAGGAGTAACAGAGTTAAGTAAGATAGAGGAAAAACGGATAAGTGAATCAAACATTGCGCCAATTCGGTTGCGCCACCCTTTAGTCGATGGAACAAAGAAGAATGAGTACCAGAAGAGGAGGTGTTCGAAGCAGACCTCCTGCTCATCAAAATACATTTGCATACAGACATAACAAAAACTCAAAGAAGACAGCCAAAATCGCTGCTATGCCCATATATTGTACTCATTCCTTTAGAATTGTTATTGGGTAGTGGTATGTGCTCGATGCAGAGAAAAGATAGAATGGAAGAAGAAGTATCGAAAGTACAAGCCGCTAACAGCTCCTGCTAAGTGTGAGAAGTGTGGTAATCGAAATGTGAAAGCAGCCTATCATCATTGGTGCGATGATTGCGCAAGAGTGGAGAATGAATTTCTTTTGTCATGACTAGGCGAATCGAGTTTGTGCAATGTGTATGCAGCCATGGGATGAGCCAGAACCAGAACCTGAGGAGGAGGAGTATTCTTGCAGTAGTTGTTGTTCTTCCGATTTTGAATGATCCTTACTTTACTGTTCTTTATTTGGATTCTTTGTTACTACACATGATGTATCAAACACCAACTTGATTTGCATAATTGCTCGAAAGATGTAGTACCCCCAATTTAAGCTCCTACACAATGTAAATATAAGAAAGACGAACTGCAATAGAGAAAGTTCTTTTACATTCCAACGACGAAACTTCCATAACTTTTGTGTTCACCAGTATAATGAATTCTATAAGTAACGAAAGCGAGGAAAAGGTTGAAACGAAAGAGATCAAGAGAGTAGACAGTTTTGAAATCGAGAAACCTTTCATTTCGGATAATGAAAGTGACAGTGGAAAGAAGGATGGATCTTCAATTAACATGGTTTCTCCGAGTAAAGCGGAGTATGACTCGCGTTTTCTTACTCTTAGTCAAGTATCACTCTCTGTACCTTTGAAATGTAGTTTTGCATCACACTTACAAAGAATATTACCGGCCCAGGGGTTCTTTCGATTCCGTATGCCATGTATCATGTAAAGTGTGAATCTGTATTCACATCCATAGATGGGAATTCCGATCACCGTTCTCATATACATTTATATGGCTCTCGTAAACGTATGGTGTTCTCATTTGCTGATTGAAGTGAATGACTATACGAAGCGAAATGTATTATTTTCAGCTGTATTTTATGTTTCTAGCCTTCTCGTTATCCCTACAAGCAGATTGGCAACGATTATGCTGTTATCATGTATCATGTACCTTTCTTTCTATTGAGTCACATGTAGATTTTAGGTCCATATGGATACTATGTCTTTCTCGTCCTTTACCTCATTGCCATTTGGGGAGTTCAGGTTGGTACCCTGGTAGATGAACATATTTAAACTGAATTCTAGATTTCAGTAGTTGATTTTCTTGACAATCTTCCATGGTTTGCTTCTCTCATTCCCAATCCTCAATCCATGAAGCTGCTTTTGCATGTTTCATGTACTTTTATTTGTATGATATTGGTCTTTTTGAAGGATATGAAGTATGTGTTGATGTCTTCCATCAACTCTAGACCTTTGGTTCCAGTTTCATCTCTTAGTATCTTTGCTCTGGTGCTATCCTTTGTGATTCTTCTTGTGTATGGCTTCGTTAAGAATGGAATTGTGTTCAAAGCTTCCATGCTTGTTCCTTCTTCTCTGGTCGACATGCTCTCCTCCATTGGTGTTGCCTCCTTTTCATTGGGGTATAATTTCTCGTTTCTCTCCTTTTACGTTCAATTGTATACTTCTTCTCATAATATAGAAGCAAGTCAAACCTTCCATTCGAGTGAAAGCGAAAAAAGTAACTGCCCCTTGTATTGCTGTAATAACCATGTTTCTCATCATATTGCCCCTCCTCGCATTTCTTTCCTATTCATCGTCTCCAGGTGGTATCAAATCGAATATTCTCCTTTCCATCCCAGAAACCCATCCTACTGCAATCATCGTCTCCATCATGATGTTTTTGAGTTGTCTCTTTACCTATCCCATATATTCACCTCCATTGAATGAAGTATTAGAAGAAACAATAAAGAATAAGCGAACAACCGGAATCTTCGTTTCGGACCCAACTCGTCTGATGTACCGAATTCTCCAAACTCTCATGATTTCTCTTGTTGCTTGGTTCTGTCCCTTCTTCGGAGACATCATCTCGCTAGATATCCTTGAATCCATTAGATTGATTGTTCCTTCATTCTACTTGGTGGCTTTGTGTTTACAGCTATCTCTTGTGTGATTCCTCCCATCCTGCATCTTGTTTGCTATGGTACCTCTATGTCACCAGGAAACAAGGTACTTCACTATGCAGTCATTGTTCTTGACACTCTGTTCATGTGTGCCTCGACTGTGTTTTCGGCCTATGTTCTTGTGAACAAGATGTTTCACTAACTCGTTTCTTTCTGTTTTTTGAATAGTTCATTTGATTTTGGATTCAGACAGAAGGATATGTCAATTGATTCCCATGAAAACCAAAAGAATGATTTGATTGGTCGAAAGTTCTCCAACGGAATACATTCACAGTAATGTCATGAGTACAATAGAAGAACCTACGATTCACCGAATTGAGAGCTTTGAGATTGAGAAGAAGATTGAAGCCAACAATGAAGCTACTATTGACAAGAAGGAGGTAGTTCCCACACAACCTCCTGCAGTTGTTGAGGATATTCCAACCGTGAGTTACCTCACGTTGAAACAAGTAGTTAATCACTGGAAGAGTGATCATCGTAGTTTGCTGTTACTCTGGTGAAAAACATTACTGGAGCTGGTATTCTTTGTTCTCCCTATGCCTTTCAGAAGGTACGCGGTATAAGTGAATCGTTAGTGTAGATGGGTCTAATTGGAACAATTCTCGTCTTTGCAGTTCTTGCTTCTTTGAATGTATGGTGTTCAAAGCTCTTAATTGATGTGAAACACTACTGCGACACTCATGTACTTTTATGTTGTTGTGATCACTTGTAGCCTTCCAGTTATCCTCATAAAGAAATTGGGAATGATTATGCTGTGATTGTTTATCATGTTCCTTTTCACTCTTTCGGTTATATGTAGATTCTCGGACCTGCCGGTTATATGTGTTTTCTTGTTCTCTACTTAATTGCTGTATGGGGTGTGCAAGTAGCTACGATCGTATTTTCTTTTTCTTCTTTTCATCTAGATTTCTGTTGTTGACTTTATTTGCACACTTCCATGGCCGGAAACTTTCCTTGATGAGAATTCAAGACGAACTCTCTTCCTATGGGTAACAACTGGAATAATCATTCTGTTGGTACTTCTTCATGATATGAAGCCAATCGTGATGGTTGCATCACTGAGTATCTTTGCTCTCATCATTTCATTTTTGATTCTTCTTGGATATGGACTTATAACATACAAGCTGACATGGAAACAATCATTTTTGTTCCCACTCTCGGCTACATCATTCTTCTCTTCGATTGGAATTCCTTCATACTCTCTCGGATATAACTTCTCCTTCTTGTCATTTTACGTTTCATTTCTTTTTCTTCTCTTATTATAGAAGGAGATCAATCCAAGTCAGGCAAAGAAAGCTGAAGGTCTGATTGGTTCCACCATTGGTTTGACTACAGCGTTAATGGTCCTATTACCTATGGTTGCATTGCTTTCATACAGTGGCAAGGAGGGAGGAATTCAGCAGAATATTCTGACGATGATTCCATCCAAAGAGATTTGTGCTCTAATTGTCAATATCATGATGTATTTATCTGTCTTATTTTCTTATCCTATTTACTGTCCTCCAGTGAATGAAGTGTTAGAAGCATCTGGTATGAAATAGGGACTATTTTAACCATAGTCAAAAATAAGAAACATTTTGGTCTATTTGTGAGTGATTCACGTCGTTTGATCCTTCGAATTAGTCAGACTCTTGTGATTGCCTTCATAGCATTTATCGTGCCAAATTTTGGAGATATTGTGTCTCTGGATATCCTTATCATCATTCAAATCATGTTCTTTAACAGTAGTGGGTGGTTTTGTGTTTACAGCTGTTAGTCTTGTGATTCCTCCCCTCCTTCATTTGATTGTCTTTAAGAAGGAACAAAAGAGAGTTAAGAATATTCAAGATTTGTGTGGTTTTCTGTTCAGTGGTTGTTTTATGATTGTTGCAACTGTCTTCTCAGCAATCACTCTTATTAAAAATCTTCAACAATGAATTGTTTGTATGAACACACACTATTAAATGCTCCATAGATTTGCTTCCTCTTCTTCTTCCTTTGAGATGAACGGTTGATTGATAGATTGAATCATTACATTACCACACAAAGGACACTCTGCAGCAATAACAGCATCCAACTCAGCTAAGAGTTTGTCACGTAATTCTTGATCACTCTGAGACATAGCTGTTTGATTCAAAGGACGCAATCTATCTTGTAATTCTTTCACTTTGGCCTTTTCTCCAGCACTCAAATGCTTCATCATCTACTTAAGAATCACTTCAATTCACTTACCTCTGTCAACAGACAGTCTGAATGAAAGGCATGAGAACATGGGAACAAATAGAACACTCGACTTAAGATTGGTTGATCACATAACTCACAAACCTGTTCACCTTGCAACGTTCCATGACGAGTCTTCAAACCACGAATTTCTTGGCGAATATGTTCAGCAGATTCTGTATAATTCTCCATTTCTTGCTTCAATTCATCAATTTGACTATTATAGTCTTCCAATGACTCGACGATATGATCTTTAAATTTATCCAGTACAACAAAGTCAGGGAACCATGGTAAGAGATCATCAATCTTTAGCAATGAACATTCCTTCAATAGAGCAATGGCTCCGTTTGTATCATCTTCTTTCTAGTTCATTACTTCATCATTTGTATTCTTACTTCAATCAAATAACGAGCAATTACTAACCATAGTCTCTTTCGTGTTTCTTCATCTTCTGGTTTGTCAGCACAATACTTCGCTAATTGCAAATCCACTTTTAGTGCCAATTTTACTGCTTCCTCATACAAATGTAACAATGCATAGATAAACACACAGGCTTCTCGTTTGTCTTCTTGAATGCAAACACGAAGTGCATATTTCACATCATAGACATAATCTTCTTGGAAATAATCCAAGAAATTCATTAAGTTTGTAGTATCTTTCTACATGTTCAGTGATTCCTTGATTATCATACCTCCATGGCATATAAACTGAGAAGATAGTTATGGATAGCAGGATCAGTATTCTGGTTATCCTTCACTTGATACTCCAAATAACGGACAGCTTCATTCTACTGATCAATCATTCTTTTCTCATTCACTTCTTCTTCACTCTGTTTCTGACGATATTGTCTGTCGTAGCGAACAAGAGCTGGGATTAACTTACAAGGTGATAGGAATCGTGCTGCGATCCATGCGTCAACAGTCTCATGAGGCGATGACAGAAGCATCTGGGGTGCATATTTGTAATACAAGGCCTCTGCTCTCTCCACAGGAACCTCTTGGAGAATGAATATGGCTGAGGCAATGTCTTCACGCTGGATATGATGAGTGAGCACTCTATCATAGTCTTCAATGCGACGAGCAAAGAACAACAGCTCTTCAATACAACCATGGGATGATAGTAATGAGTATGTCGTAGCTACATCCAAATCACCACTATATTCAGTAAGGAATTTTCGGAATTCCAAAATCATAGCTTGTTTTGCTTCTTCTTCTTCTTCAGTGGTGATCTATGAATGATCAATACAATAAATGGATACTCCCATTCCGTTTATTTCATCCAAGTAGATCTCTGTTAACCATGTTCCTAGTAATGTTCTCTGAGCCTTCTGTTTTATCGACAGGCTGCCTAATTTCAGTAACAAGTATTTCTTAAGAGCAGGACGAGCCTTTTGCTCCATAAACTGAAGTGTTATTTCTTCTAAGGATAACTGAGTTAACGCGTAGTATCTAATGATAACACTCTTCGATCCTAATCGTACTCTGCAGCACGCAAATAATCATTCTTGTGGAAGTAGTAATCAGCTTGAGCACGACGAATCTCTTCACGGGCTCCTGAGTCTTTACACAATTCAAGAGCTTTCTCGAAATCTCGTGGTTCTCCTTCTTTTGCCGATTGAAGGAATAATTTCCATACATCACGATCTTCATCTTGAGCTCGAATCTTAGAATGACAAAAATCGACTGAATATTTACCACATAGAGTTCATGATCTCCGAAGACCCAAATTAACCCCGATTTGGTATCTTCACACAATCCACGTAATTCGGTTCCACTTTCTCTCTCATAGACCACTGATCCTGTAAGAAGGTTGCGAACTTGCAATTTCTTATGAAATCTATTTCTAATCATTCTCTAGAATACTTACAAAAAGAGAAGATGAAACTCCGTTAATGCAATACTCAGAGGAGTTACAGTATGGCGGATCTCTTTCGTATCCACAATAAGCGACTCACCCACACCTTGTGAACCATAGCTAAGACCTCCATAGTAGGTTCCATAGCCTGTAAGTAGAGCAAAAGTTTTAGAACGAATTTCCGCGGGTTTGCAGAAAAAGTGAAGTTCCGTGTAATTCATATCACCAGGGAGTTCAGTACAATTCTGGCGTTCCAAACTCTCATATTCCTTGAAGAGTGACTCGAAATCAGGGCCTCCAACAAATTGGAAATAACGGGAAGGGTTGGCTGTGGACGCCATCACGAAATATTTACGAGGAGAACCCGAAGTCAGTTCTGGGAAGACTTCCATTTGGATGGAACAGATCGGCATGTTCTGTGACATGGAGAATACTTCCTTCACGAACTTCTCCTTTCCATCTAAGCATGTTTCCAGGATCTTTCCATTTCGAGTTCCCATCAAAATGCTCTTTTCCTAAAACCCACTTCAAGCACCTACTCCTGTACTATTAGCATCTCCATCAATCCGATTCCATGCGATTGACTCGACTGTGTAACCAGAGAAACGCTTCAACTGAATGGCCTTTGTCTTGGATGAGTGAAGGTAGTATGAGTCTCCAGAAACTGTAACAATTACAACATGATTCCCTGTTGGATCCAAAAATACCTTGTTCACTTTGTCTTCCTTGAAGGGCAATTCTATCTCTAGCAATTATAATTGAATCTCAATCCAACCTTCTGGAGTCTCTTTGATGTTCCAACGAATGAAATTCTTTCCCTCTGTGGCAATGACAACAATACCTCCTGCTTCAGCAATCTACAAGCATAATTCATAAAGATAGGCACGTACGGCATGAACTGTGAATGGGTCAGAGGTTTTTCCTTTGGCTGTTCTCCGAACTACGGGAATGCCAATCTTCTGTATGGAGAACATTGCATTTGGATCCTCTTGAGTATTGTCAAATGATACCTAATCCTGATCGACGCTCCAAAGCTCCAAACCTGAGAAAGCGACAAACCCGAAGAATCCATTCCACTTAATCCTGACAAACCAAGGTCTCCCGGATTCCCAAACGAACCTCCAGCTGTGGCCCCTGATGGCTTTCCATTCCAATCATCAAATATGTTCTGCATTTTCTACACATCCGATTAGTTCAGATTCAAGGACAAAAAGAGTACAAACTTTTGAATAATATTAATTGCTGTGGCTAGCTGGATTTGAAGATGAACACTTCTAAACCAAAATCACTCCGATTTTGACACAGTATTTGTGTGATTCGTCTTCCTAAATTCGGAGTGTCTTCATGCCGAATATGGCGTAATAGTTACACTTCAACAAACAACCCAAAAGTGACTAAAGAGGCAAAGGTGTACCAAGATTTGACGAAAGAAGTAACAGAGCAGAGAGAATTAAAAACGGTACAAGAACTAAATACTTAACAAAATGAAGCACTTCAATATTGGAATGAATACTAACATCCAATTGAATCGTCTGACTATGCTCCGTCATCAACAGAACAACTAGATTGTAGTATCCCATTTCTTTATTCTCAAACTCTAGAACATATTCTCCCGGTTCAGAAAATGTCTAGTATTGATCCAGATACGAAAGTATACTTTGGAAACTAGAACATTTCCTTTTCGAATTACACGAATTAAGTACTGGGCATCATACTGATTCTTTCTCTGATCGATAATGGTAATTGGCAATGAAATATGATCACCCATCACATCCCACCATTGTTCTCTAGTCATAAGTTGGCGAATCAAATACTACGTTCCAGATCCATAAAAGAACGAGAGATGATGAGGAGAATAGACAGCTTCCAGATTCCCAAGATTGGGAGAAGCATTCATTGTGGACCAGGATCCACTGGTTGAGAATTGGAGAATATTTCCATTCATTGTTGACACTACAAGACTCATAAGAGAGGCATCAGGAGTTTTCATGGCAATGACTTTGGCATAGACCTCTTCGCTTATATCAACGCGTCGTATACATCCTCTACACTTCATAAAACCGTTTGAATGTACGTTCGACCATCCACAATCAACAGATCGCCATCCCCAATCGTAACAACGATATGAATTCCATTTCCTTCCTATGACTGATTGCATTTTCCAATAAATACCTTCGACAGGTCAACAAGAAGAGGAGATGATTTCACTACTCCTCCCGTTCGAATTGGGAATCGTTTCACGTCTTTTCCTGTCTCACCATCCAACACCCAAATGTCGCCATTATCCGTGACAGCCACCACATCCAGAGTTCCATCTCCATCAATGTCACCTATCGTTACACTCTGAGATAAGGGACCTGAAAGTGAACGTGACCAGATGTCTTCTCCTTGATAATCCAATACAGCCAAAACGCCGTTTTTATCACCCACGATAATCTCCAAATATGAGTCTTTTGCAATATCTGCACAAACAGGTGACATCTGAATCTCTGCAAAAGAAACAGGAAATCCTTTCTTTGGAATTCCTTTCTCATTTACGGCATACAATAAACCCTGTGAAGTACCAAATACTGTTGTCAGAAATCCCATTCCTTCAATATCTACAGTCACCGGAGTACTATAGATATAGGCTTTGAGCGATGATGTCACTGTACTCACTCCCTACACTTCACACCCTTATGTCTCTCTTACAAAGAGTTTCAACCATTCAATAGTCATGTCTGCTAGGTTTATAGAGACAATTCCACAAGCCAGATACTTATCCATCACAAGTCCCGAAATACCATTTCGGTAGTCATTGGACGAAAGATAATATGATACCGGGATCATCAGGAACAGATCCGAAGAGGATGCCCTGTAATACCTTCCTGCACTTGTGAGAACATGTGGATCCAGTACTACATGGGTTGTATCATCACGATGATACAGTTTTGCTGTCTGTTGCTATCGATCATTCTTCTAGCTCGAGCTTACTTTCCTCTCATACAAACTGCTGTCACTCTCATTTACAGTGATTCTGGAAATACCGGGAATGGCTGTGATACGTTCAATATCTTGAAGTCTTGTCACTTCCGATACCGTCTCAAACCAATACCGGTTGATATGGATAGGAGGAAGAGCAAAGGTAGAAACGGATTCCACAATATGATGATCATTCAACTACAGGAAAACACTCCAAAGATGACTACTTGTAGAACACGAAGAACACCATTGTCATCAATTGACACAATCTCTTCCAGTCCGTCTCCATTCCTGTCATGGACAACTGGACTTCCATAGAAACGATTGTCTTCAAAATCCCATGGCCACCCATCATAGGACATCCCATTAGGTGATATAACGTTGGCGAATCTCCAGAATCCATTTATGAGGATCTACTGGTAATCGACCAATTGGGAAAAATACATCGCTTACTCCATCTTGATGGACTGATAATACTACAGGAGTTGAGAAACAACTTGACTGCCCCTGTTTCTTCCAGTTCAACAGGACATCAGTTTGACATTTGTTTTGTATCCGGATATTCCGTGTACTGACATCTGAAACAAAGCGAAATGAGGACACTCTGCCCAACTTGGCATAACTAGATTAATCAGTGAAATTCTAGTAGATTGGCACTTTTTTGGGACACCCTGAACACAAAGAAGAAGAATCAATAAGAATAACAAATCAAGTCCCATAGACAAAGATGCAATGAAAGAGTACACATTGATTGTACCGGTGATCTTGACCAGATTCTGAACCCTGTTCAACGAATTCTGAATCCTCTTTCTCCGTCAATCGCTGACCCTATTGTATTCGGATTTCGAAGTATAGTTATTTATGTTTCATAAATTAAACTGTGTCAATATGTAGAAATACAATAGATAATGATTATGGAAAAGAAGGACCTAATTTCTTTTCAATCTAAGGTATAGATTAGGGCCATTCATTCTTTCTCACCATGTTCTTTCATACTTTGCCTCCAGGATGAAAGGCTTTGCTCTACTTGTGGAGTATTTTAAGAAGCGCTTATCCTATAGGTTCTTGCATTTCTTCCATTTGTTGTTACATGCTTCCATGCTAAATACGGTCCGTATGAAATAAGGGATCGAATGGTTATCTACCGTGCTGTATATATGTATGGCATGGAAAGCTCGCCGAAAACTTCGTTAGTTGTTGTGTGACGTTGATAATGGTAATAGAAAGGATTCAAAGTCCAGAATTTCTCTTAAAGTACATTCCTCTCCTATTGGCAACCCGAATGTTATGGAAGGAACCGTGATTGTGGTTCTGATTGTTCTGTATTGATTTGTAGACTGCTTTTATGACAGATGATGCCTTTAATCATCTGGGCTATGTGAATAGTACAGGACAGCGTGTTGCTTGTTGTGATGAATATGGACGTGCTGTAGTCGTTATTTCTTTTGTATGAATATAGAATGGTCTTTGCAGTAAGCCGAACACTTTGTACGTGCCAGAGGCCTATTCTCGTCAACTTCATGCTTCATATCACAATCTATCCAAAACAATTGAATTCGGTGATTTTTACGATGTTGGTTACACCGGAATGTTCTATGCCGTGGTAGCTGTGTATGTCTTTTAGTTTTTATTTCATTATAGCTGTGATTCTTCAGTTTTGAATAAGATCACTCTTGATGGTGAAATGACAGCAGAGAATCCATATGGACATTTGCCTGCTACCATGTACAGCAGTCTTCCCTTCTATTCTTACATGACTATTATTTATGTAGTTGTTTTGATTATTTGGGGAATGCTATGTATTCAATACTCCAAAGAGATTATGAGTGTGCATATCATTATTTTGGTTGAATAACATAGTTAAACTGATTTGTAGGTGGTGTTAGTCTCTTTTGTCATTAACTACTTCATCAAGATTCTGCATCTTTGGATTTACAACTCCTCTGGTTTTGATGTGCTTCAATATCTTTCTATTGCTGTGGATGTATGCACACGTACTCTTACTCGCATTTTGACTATTCTTGTTTGTATGGGGTAAGTTTCCTCGTTTCCACTTCTCATATAGATTGGGAATTAGTCGAGCGAGTATCAGTGATACAACTCTGAAACTGATTGTTTTTGCTATTCTTTATTTCTGTGTGAATCTCTGGGATTCTCTGATGAGTACTCAGCCTCAGACGGACTCAACTCTCTCTAAGGCTCGTATCTACATTACGGCAGGGTATTCTTGTTACCTTATGAAGTTATCTCTAGAATGGATTCGTTGGTCTATTTCTGGGTATTCCAGAGTCTGATGAACACAATGGATGATTTGAAGCAAAACAAACAGAACGCCAAATTGGCTGTATTTAAGCGTCTCTATGCTCTTCTACTTTTGAGTGTTCTCATTTCCACAGTAACATTGATTGGTTTCAGTTACATCGTGAATCATGCTAACAACAAGCCTATTTGGCAATATCAGTGGTTGTAGGTATATCAAAAGGATCTGACTTCTAGTATGAATGAAGGTATCTGGTCTATCTATTATTTCATTCTCTTCTTGTGCCTGATGATTATGTGGAAACCTTCTGAAAACTCGGCTGCTTATGCTTATCATAACGAGTTGGCTACAGATGTACAGGAGGATGAGGAATATGGATTGCCTCAGGACAAATTGATTGTGAGAATAGATAGAGATGGTAATGGTTAGGAGTCCGAGGATGAAGGAAATGTGGTTGTGAATACTATCTCAGAGGAAATGAAGCCAATGGGTATTACTGAAGGTGAGAAGCAAGCGTGAGTACTAATATTGAATGTTATTTTGTTTGTTGCTAGAGAAACGGGAATATTTCTTTCGGGAATGCTCAGAATCATGTTCGCGTCGAAGGTTCGTTGGGTCCTACGAGGAGTTCAACATAATCCGATCTTTCTAGGCAGCAACCTCCACCCTTCTGCTGCGGCTAAGTCGTTTCGTTTCCAGTCCGCACCTATCTTGATTCGATCCTTCTCTAACGTGAATGAAGAGGCAAAAAAAGTGGTGGAAGCTCCAAAGGAAACACAGGCAGCTGTATCAAAGCAAGGTGCTTCCAAAGTACGGTCTATCGCTGCTGGATTTACTGTTGGACTTGTAGCTTCTGCTCTCGGTTCGATGGCTGGTTTAGGAGGTGGTTTTATCATCATTCCGCTCTTGACGACGTTTGGTGGAATGACACAACATCAGGCGGCATCCTGCAGTTTGGCATCTATTTGTGTTAATGCTATTTCAGGAACGTGTACCTACATCTCTCAAGGATTAGTGGATGTTCCTGCAGCTATTGCTATTACCGCAACATCGATGGTTATGGCTCGTTATGGTTCTCGTTGGTCTCATAACTTTGATTCCAAGTCATTAAAGAGATACTATGCCTATCTTTGCTTGTTGGTGGCCCCATTGATCCCTCTGAAGAACTACATCATGCAGAAGCGAAAAGAGGAAGAAGCTATGGAAAAGGCCCAGGTTGTATGTGATGATCTTGAAGCGGAGAATCTGAAGTTGGGCTATCGTGACTGTCTCTCTATGGAAGCTATGAAGCAATCCGAGGCTGTTGAGCATTGTCCCTTACTTCTTTCTCTTGGTTTGATTGCAGGAACAATGAGTGGTTTCTTTGGTGTTGGAGGAGGTATTATTGTTTCTCCTAGTTTATGTCTTTTTACTCAAATGGTACAGAAGAAGATTATGGGTACTTCTCTTGTTTGGTCTATTGGATGAGTGTGAAATGTAGGCTTCTATGATCATTCCGACGAGTATCTCTGCTTCGATGAGTTATAAAGCCGGTAATTTGATTGTTAGTTCTGCTGTTCCCATTTGTGCTGGATCGATCATTGGCGGATATGTGGGAAGCCGTGTTGCAGGAAAAATGCCTGCAAAGAAGATCCAGTGGGTACTGGTTGGTTTGCTTCTGCTTTCGGGTTTGAAAAATATTATGTAACGCATATGTTTGACTAGAAACAAAGGAATCAATATCACATCTACATAAGGGACATGTGTGATCCTGAAACTAAGTTTATTTCCAAGTAATTACCATGTTGATCCATTGTATAATACATTCTTTGTGGAAGATATGATTGCATGGGAGTTGGGCTATTTCCTCTTCCTGGTCATAGTCTCGGAGACATATAGAGCATGTTTCGGATAGTTCTTCGGGCTTTGGAGCTCTTGTTTCGAGTGAATTGATCATGTCAGTACGTCGTGGATTCTCGCTAGAAAACTATGCATAATCATTGAAAAGAAGAATCAATACATGAATAGAGCGTAGAGCATCAATCACTCGATTGGAAAAGATACTTGTCATGTCAACTCCTTCTTCCAGTGATCCATCGAGATTAACTCTGGCATTCGTAAAGAAACTAGATAAAAAAGAAGAGTAAACAATACTGTCTGAAAAGGAGACTGACAATGCGAAGAAGAATCGACTACTCATAACTCTGCCCATAGAGAGGTACTGATGAACGTGTCAACTGAAACTGAATTCCACCTTCTTGAGTGATCGTTATGAAAACTGATCCATTATCAATATCAATCCGTTGAGAACCATCTTCATTTGTTCTATATAACAGGATTCCGGTTTGCATACATAACAATATCAAAATCAATCACATCATCTGAATTCTTCACCTGGATCTCCTCACCTCCACACTATATCATAGAAGAATTGCAACAGTTACTTCGACACACTGGAGTGTATGATCCAATTCACTGACTGCAACAAATCGTCTACAAATCTGATCCCTCATAGTGACAATTACCGACAGTATCTACAGAAGTATACATCTGTCATTCGTTTATATATACAGATTCGTCAAGAATGGCGAATTCCCGCTGCATTCGGTTAGGCTAGTTTTCTTTGAATAACAAGATTTCCTTCTAACGACTTTCAGAAGGATGCGACTAAGAAATCCACTCTCTGTGGATAAAAGGAAATTGAAGATTGATGTAGTATCTATCTAAACGAGTGATGCAGTAGACATCTCGATATAAACCGATTCGGAAACGGAAGAAGGAGACTCTTGTTGAATGCTATGACAATCTCTTTGATGATGTACAACGTATTCTCACCTTTGATGATCTTCTTGGTCTCCGAGTGGATATCCATAAAGAAATTACTCCAACATTCAATGTGAATCATTCGTTGGCTTGTTTGCATCCGGATTACCCCTAGACTCATCCTCGGACCTCAATACGAATCTCGTTCTGCCTATTTTCTGAATCTCAATTTGTATCATAAACATGTAAGGACGGAGATGGCGATTCATTCGTAGCGTTTCTTCAATGCTACAGCTGATTCGACTGGACGGATTGGTGGAAAAATCATATGGCCATTTTCTAAGGATTGGGAAGGTATTGCTACATTTCTTGTCCATGTTGATTCTTTCCCTTATCTCTAGACTTCGAGGACTGTAGACCATGACTACCTCTGTGCTGGAGTCAAATATGTTGGAACTGTAGAATTGTACTGCTAACATGAGTTGTAGTCTTGGAATATGATGTCCAGTATTTGCTCGAACTCAAGTATCTCTGTATCTTGTTTAGGAGTTGTTTCAAAAGGTCTCAAAATGGGAGTTAATGCCTCCTACAATATCATAAATTCTTCCATCAAATTATGTGCTGAAATGAAATACAAAATGAATCAAGGTCAATTGGGATGTGTAGTAACATCGGATAAGCAATTGGCTGCATTCGTTAGTTATTCTGCCTCAAAGCACACCCAACTTATCTCAAAATTGGTGATGGATTTCTGCAGCCGCAAAAGCGATCTTCAAGTGGGATGTCAGCACTCGATTCGCAAGGGACAGTTGCGAATGGCCATTACTACATCAGGCCTCTTCCAGTCGTATGTAGTAAGAAATGCTCTCCTAAAGGTGATATGTAGGAAGAGTTCGTGACACCAGAAATGCTTCTAACCTTTGGTCTGAATCATAACCTCTTTGTAGATAAAACTCAAATTGGATTCGGAGCTCGGGTAATCATTTAGTGAAACGTGTTTATTTGTCCAATGAGTTAAATTGGTGTATTCTTTCACATATGACGAAAACGTCATTCATACATCGAACCTAAAATCGGCACTTCTTTTGTCATCTACTAAGAACAAGTCTATACTCTTCTGTAACCAAAAAGATGAATAACCCTGATCTTTCTGCTGCAGATGCAGCCATGATCGAAAAGAGAATGCAGTTAGTTGAGGTAGAACAAGCTGCAACGTATTGTTGATTTCCTCAATCTTATGTATAGAACGTCAAACCAAGTGGTGCAGAATTGTTTTATTTCTTGTGTGAAGACTTTCCGTTCAAAGAAACTCGATTCCAGTGAAGTGGATTGCATTACTACTTGTACAGAGAAATATATTGATGCCACGAATCGAATTTTCGCTCGTTTCCAAGAGATCCAAGCTCTGGAAGAGGGAAAGGCCGAATAACCATTCATTTATGTTTTCCGATGTTTGTTAATTCGATCTATTCTGTAGCCTTGTTGACATCTTGCTTGTTGAGTTTCAATCATCCCGCGGGAATGCATCATTAGAGAATCGATCAAAAAGTCGAGACAACAAATGAGGCTTCTGACACATAATCTTCTAATCTGTAATGTGGCTGTGGGAAACTGAGAGAGAGTGTGATTATCTAGAAGTGTGTGGCGACCGTGACAAAAGATAATGAAGGTGTTCCTGACACCGAAAAGAAAATGAACTTTCCATTACAAGTAGCTGTTGCTGTTATTCGTGAGATCCCAGATTGTCGTTGAAGAAGGAGGGCTTTCGGAACGAGAAGATGATTTTAATAGGGAATTTATCCTTAATTTGTTGAATAAACTGGATTGGCAGGCTTTCCGTAGTGGGGCTGCTGATGTAGGTTTCTGAAATGACAACGAAATGTAGATTGGTTATACAGTTCCAGATGTTCAACCTGCCGACTTGACGGATGATGTCCTCAAGAATATTCACCACGCATTATTTGAGTTGGAAGTAATACGTGGAAAACTCGTTTGTCGCCACTGTGGAAGAGAGTACACCATTGAACAAGGTATTCCAAATATGCTCCTTCGTGAAGATGAAGTCTAATAATCGTTGTTTGTTTCATTATTTATTCTTGAATGAATCGATCTCGAGTATATGCAGATGTCATTTCAACAAAACCATCTGATTACTGTGATTATGAACATATGAATATTCAGTGGAAGTGGGAAGTCCATTCATGTGATTGAGTTTGTAGTTCTCCGGATCGATACGAATTAATATCTTCAGTCGGCCGAGGTAAATTCAGTGAAGTTTTTAAGGCATATGATAAAGTTACTGGTGATTACGTGAGTATTAAGCATTTAAAGCCAATACGCAGAAAAAAGATTAGGAGGTAGAAGTATCAAGATGATATTCTTATGTACAGAGAGATCAAGGTGATGCAAATCCTCAAGAATGGCCCATATATCTTACCTATTCTTGATATGGTAAGGGATGAGGAATCGGGTTCACCAAACATTGTTACAAAGTGGATTAGTACTCTTCCTTATCGAGTGATATTTGGTTATTCTTTTCATTCTAGGAGTTTTACTCCAGTCTTACTGATCATGAGTTCCGATACTATTTGTATAAGATGTTGATCGGTCTGGACTATACTCACAGTTGTGGAATTATTCATCGCGATATCAAACCTCAGAATGTCTTAGTGGATTACAAAACACGAGATGTGTTCATCATTGATTGGGGTCTTGCTGACTTCTATGAACCCAGTAGACATTTCCTTCATCATTGATGGATAGATAAACCAATGAACGTTCGTGTAAGTACAAGGAATTACAAGGGTCCGGAATTGCTAACAAACTATGAGGTATTTCTTTCTATTCTGATAGCACTTTAGCTATATGACTATTCTGTTGACATGTGGTCCTTTGGATGTATGGTTGCTGGAATTGTTTTCAATCGTCTACCTTTTTTCAGAGCTCATGATAATATGGAACAACTCCTCAGAATTGCAGAGGTATTGGGAACAGATAAGTTGCATGAATACATTAAGAAATACCAGCTCAATGTAGATCCGATTGTTCTATCAACAATTGGCACTTGTCGAAGAAGAGACTGGTCTGAATTTGTTGCTTCTGGGAACCAGAACTTGATTTGCACAGAATTGTTTGATCTGTTGGACAATCTTCTAATGTATGACCATGGTGTAAAAATGTGTTGAAGTTGTAATGGAAAGGAACGTTATACTGCACAAGAGTGTATGAAACATCCATATTTTGATCCTGTGCGAGATGAAGTGGAAGCAGAACGAAAAGAAAAGATAGAGACTCAAAATGTATCTGTGAATGTCATTACTAACGGTTTCTTCTAAGAAATAGACTCTTCTTTCTCAATTTGAAGACTTAGCTCGTGGATTAAGAAGTAAGGCCCAATCTGAAGTAGTATCGGGAAATTATGACCTTGTGAATGCAATCTGCGAAACCTTAAAGAGTGTTGAATTCTATGAACACTCTCTTCGGCATATTCCAACCATGGATATTGTCGACGATGCCCAGCACTTTTTAGATAGTTATGAACAAGCGGATGTGTGATTTGTGTGTTGAAATAAGCTTGTTTCTTGTCACAGAGCATAATAGCTCCTATTTCTGTCATTCTCCAATCCTTCTGATTTCATTAAACAAGGGTGTTAAACTAGTATTGAAGGTATGGATGTGTGTGAAATAAGCTCTCTCATCTGATGGATGTGTAGAATGTTTGCAACCAGAGCGCTTCTTGCTACTTTTAAGAGAACAACAGGTATCGTCGGACTCCCTGTAATTCATAACGCCAGATCTGTTTTGACGGACCTGTATGATCAAACTCTTGAAAATGTTAAGGTAGGAGCAAGTTCGTTCATTAGCTAAGGTGATAGAAGATCCCAGCCAATACTGAGTATAGAAAGAATGTAGAAGCATTCACAAAATACAGAAAGAACATTGTCCAGCAGAATGAGGATGTAGGTTCGTTTGGTTGAAATAAGTGCTAGATTAAGACAATTGAGAAGCTAATTGGTTGTGGACAGGTGGAGGAGCTTGTGCAGCAGGCTAAGGATGAATTGTCCTTGATTGAGGACTACTATCGTACATTCATTGGTTTTGGAGTGATGGTACTAGAGTACAGAATTTGGGAGGGCCCAAAGGTTGATAATCCGTAAGTGAATCGATTTATTCTCTTGGTTGTTGAAACAAACTCACCACATCCCACAACGACGGGCTTCAAGTAGTTCTTCTCGTAATTGGTTGATCAGCGAAAATGCTTGACGCTGAGTGGTCTGCATGTCCTCTTTGATTGCTTCTATAAATTACCACACACTCCAAATACGAACGAATTGCACGAGCAGATTCTTGTTGAAAGAACTGCTATACATTAAATCACTCCATAGCCTCTACGATGTACTTCTGTTCAGATTCGTGCGTTTCTTGCAAGGAAGTAATTAGAGCTTGCTGCTTCGCTCCTCTACGTGATATCCATTCAAATCCACTACTGAGATTTCAGTGATGCATTTTCGTTGACTACTTTCACTAATTCTGCTTTATCATCCACCATTCCCTGCAATCGTTGTAGGAGAGCACGATTTTGCGTTTCTGTTGCATCCAATTCTACTCATTCAATCCATTTCTATCCAGTACTGTGTTGGATCGTTGCGACCTGTTGATTCTGAGCCTCCAACTCTTTCTGCAGGGCTTGATTTGCAAATCGGAGTTCTTGGACTGTATCTTCCATCTGTTGGACAACTTTCAGAAGTGTAGAAAAGTCCGAAAGGACCACTTCGCAATCATCATTAACAGGGATCTCCTTTTTTGGAGTCTTGTTGAGACTTACTTCTTGAAATATCGATGTTAGTAATTCGGGAGACATTTCCCTCCCTTGATCTCTCCATCCTGAATACACATCTAGTAACATTGAAACAGTCTTGTCGGGAGATACTGAATCATCCAGACAAAGCATAGAAGCAGACAAATCCATCTACACAAAACATCGTTTGGAGGGAAAACAAACATCCTATCTGACTAGATCAAGTTTACCAGTCATCGTCATCATCTCCGAAGAGACCACCTCCAGACATATCAATGTCCTCTTCCTCTTCTTCCTCTTCCTTCTTCTCCTCAGCAGCAGG